>NC_051186.1:81622894-81666155 GCF_013339695.2 Rhipicephalus sanguineus
CAGTCCGAAACAGCTACGTCGTTATCTGCACCGATGAAGTCACTCGCTGTGCTCCCGTCCGATACGGCGCCCGGAAACGCTAAGTCGCAAAATTCACTGACGCACCGTACGCCGTAGTCGGTGGTCATGACGCGCCCGAAGTCGTCACATGGCACCAAGGCCCGTAAGGAAACAGTGCATGACGGTACTTTACTTGACGTCGTTTCAAGCATAGAGTTTCCTAAAATTAACTAGAGGGGACTCTGGCGCTGCGATCGTTCAGCTACCATGGGAATGATGGGTAGTACACAAATTTGCCTAGTCTTCGTGCTTACGGCTTCAAACGTACTTGTGGCTTTGTTTATTGCTATGTTTTGGTTTTCTTTCGGATAAAAGAATGGATCGTTGTGAACTTCGTGACCAGATTTGAATCGCTGAGCCTAAAGAAGATAAAGTGGCGAAGTGAAACTGCTGACTTTTACTGAAATTCGTTTTGCGACAAAGCGGCTGCAGCCGACGCAGAGCCAAACGGAGCCGAAAGTACGAAGTTCAGACAAATTTGTGTACTACCCATCATTCCCATGCTGGCTGAAGCGTCATGCGTTGCAGCTCCCATAGACACTAGCGCCAGAGTTCCCTCTAGTAAGTATTGTAGGAAACTCTATGGTTTCAAGCACCGGTCATCATTTTTATCGCTACGAGCGGGACAATGTTTAGTTCGACTTCCGAATGACGATTTATCAAGAACAAAGGGCGAAGTACACACAGTACACATTCTGCAAGAGACAACGCTGCACCGCTGCATGAAGAAACATTTCTCCACCGTCGACATGTTAGCGATACCGATGGCACTTGTGCCTTTGCAGAAGGCAGCCGCTACTTTGGCGAGAAATGCGAAAAAAAGCATAGCCTCTGAGATCAGCGTTTTAAAACCGAAAACACTAAAAATACGTCACGAGGTTGCGGATCTCGAAGGCCATGCTTCGCGGGCCCGCATGCCATCGTGCGCGAAGAGACAAGGAAGGGAATGCAAACATTACAACAAGACTGCGAAGTCACTTCGAATTCTCATTTTGGTGCCCTCGGCAATCAGCCTCTTTGAAAAACACTAGCCCATGCGTTAAAACCTGCAGACCGCGCGTCAAATATACCGGTGAACTGACAAGCGCTGCGCGACGAACTAGAGCAACGCACTTTCGTCACCTGCGCGCAACGAGGGATTGGAACTTATAAGAACGCGGCCGAAAAATGATCAATAGTTGTTAGAAAAAAATGCACTTTCTGGGCTTCGGCGCGGGGCAGCATTCGATATAGCGGATGTTTTGCTGTGCGGGAGTTCGATATACGTGCACACCAACCCTATACTTTTGCATGGGAAATTCAAGGGGATTTCTCAACTGTTCGATATAGCCAATAATTCGATATATCCGAGTTCGATATACCCGAGATCGACTGTATAGCAATTTCCTCATGCTTTTTATACAAAGTTGTTGGGTAACGATGCATGAATCGATCTATTGTTTTAGAGCAGTAATGTAAAACAAGTTGGGTTGGGTTATGGAGGGATATACCGAGTTCCGAAACATGAGAAATACTGGTGATGATGCAGGTACCATTGGATGTACAATGCTACTGCATACAACCATGCGTATGGCGACTCTGGCGTCTTCTGCATTCATGCCAGTGCGGACCCTTCTCAGGTCAGTGTGTTATCAGCTGTGCAGACTTTTTGCCATGCGTGCTTACTTTGCGTTAGTGGCTTGCCAACTAAGGAGACATTTTACCAGCCTTGATTTACGGAATGGAGGTGTATTAAGGCGCGTCTAGCTTCCCTGTTTCGTCAAGTGCTGCGGATTGCACATTTTCAAGGCTACTGAAACCCTACAGCAGCAAATGGGGCCTGTAAATACATCGTAAAGAAAGATGATTTATAGCACCAGAGCACGTGAAGCTCTTTCTGTCCTGGTTCCTTCTGCTCACGCTCTGGCTCTGCTCATCATCCTTGACAAACAAAACCTTTATGTTCCAATGTTCTGTGTTTTGCTGTGAGAAGGAAAAAGGAAAACATATGCTGTTTATTTTCTCATTTGATTACCGTACATTACATGAATCAGCATTAGAATTGGGGGGAGGGGGGGGACAGTACAAGTCAATAAACACAATGCAGCCAGACAAAAACTACCTATGAAATTAATATAACAAACTGCCAGGATAGAAATCAACACTGTGTAAACAAAATGTCATTACTCCATCTTCAGACCGGTCACTTACATTAGTGATATTTACGAGTAAACACATGATTTGATGTTATACAGTAAAAGGTTGTTTATTTGACACTCGTTAATTCTGAAAATGAGATAACTCAGACATGTTCTCTGGTCTAGGCAAGCATGTGTATTGTTTAATGGCATCAAACTCTCGTTAATTCGGTCATATTTGGCTGCAACCCGGTTAATTCGGACAGTACAGAGAGATGCAGAGGAGCAAAAACTGCGTTCATGAACAACCGAAACTGCCGCAGGCCATCAGAAAGGTGTAGTCGCCATCCATGATTGTGCATGAGCGAGCCAAGTTTATTCAGGAGCAGATGCAGTGCTCACCAGTTTTGTTTAGACTCTGGACATATGCCGCGCGCATGCCTTCAGAACTTCGTGGACACTATGATGGTGTCTTTAGTGACCATGGTTTCATCAACAGTGGATGCGGCACACAGTAGCTTCGTTTTGACTTGGGCAATACGCATGCAATGCCACAAAACTGAAACATGGTGGAAGCTGTTGAAGATGAAGCTTCCGCCGCTGTCCGCATGCTGGCATGAAACTCGCCTGCTACATTGTGATGGACGAGCGAGCAGTTGCCATCCATTCTTCCAACAAAAATATTATTGTCACGTGCGTGTGGTGGTGTTGGTTGTGGCGGTACATAATAAGGGAGGTGTTCAGAACGTGTTTCAGCTTATGACACAGGGATCTTAGGCCATGGTCACACGGGGAACGAAATCGCGGCCATTGCTGTTATGCAAAATAAGTGCTAGATTTACGTATTCATCAAGATAATGGAAACGCATTGATGTACTACACATTTCTTTATTGTTTTCTTTATACTTTTGATAATTCGGTATTCGGTTAATTTTGACATTTGTTTAGGTCCTGTGATATCCAAATTAACGAGCTTTTATTGTATACCTGTGACATCACTGGGCAGCATGCTCCACTCGGATATTGTGCATAGCAAGAAGGACACTTGAAACAACTACGTTTCACTTCTGTAACTTTGTTTATATGATACTTAAAGTGGGACACACAACCTGGTGGTAATAAATGTCAGTTTCACTTTAAGCGCATTTTAAGACACTAAAGAGAAACAATGAATTTGTTTAGATTGATAAAGTGTGCTCGGAGAACTCTTGTGTAGTTTATTTCACCACCATAAGTTTATTATTAGAAGAGAAAACCAAGTTCAAAGTATCATTTTTAAATTTCGTGCCGAACTTTGTAATTCGTGACGTAAAAGATTTCAAAGAGCATTTAACGTATTTTGGCGCCACTGGCTCAACGAAATTTCCACAAACTCGTTATGTCAAGTCTCAGGCCCCCTCAGAGGACAATGTACTTCGATTTAACCGATTAGGAACTACGCAGGCCCAAGCAGGCGCCATCGAAGATATGTGACGTCACGGCAAATGGTGCGGTAATTCCAAGGTGGCGTCGCCACCTGTATTTTCTTTTTGCACGTTTTCTCGCTTATTAAGCGTCTTCTTGCAGCAAGCGTGGTGTTTTTGGTATAGGGAACCCAAGCTCAAGTTTGCGGCGCGACGACAGCGCCGCGCCAGCCGCGCTGCGGCTCTGTCGGAAAGCTCTGAACCTTCGGCGCGGCCGACTCAACCCCTTTCACGGTAGCGGTAGCGCACGTGCGCACGCATTCTTCTCTCGGTGCGGATAACTGGGGGACCGTCAGCTGGGTACGTTGAAACGAGAGGCTTGCTGTGTGAAGCTGCGCATTTCCGCGATGGCAGAAGCGACCCCGTGGAAGCGCAAGCATGGTCCGAAGTATTGCGGTTTAGTGGCCAGCCACAACAGTGCAGACAACACCAAGGGACACAATTCACGTGTTAAACTGTATCGGTTCCCGGGCGTGTCGCACGAGAAATAAAGGCGGCAAGCGTGGATAGCTGACAGCGCTGTCTCGCCTTCTATTTTGGCTGTCTGAGTTCATCGCTTTCATTCGTCTCCACTACCTGAATCGGTAAGTAACGCGGCGCATGCACGCAGCGACTACAGTAATGATTACTCGCTGTCTTCTCGCATTGTTAAAGTCCAGTTACGGTTGTAGGTGAAGCAACTTTGTGTTTTGATTCCCCGTGCTCGTGAGACCTACCCGTCGTTGTTGAACGTTCACATTCGCGTTATACCGTTAGCGTTGCGCGGTTGGTTGAATTCAACTGAACTCGGCACATTGTCAGAAGTTCGGCGCCTGCATTTCACGCGTCGGGAAGGCTGCTTTATCACGCCGGAACGGACGTCTGTGCATTTTCAGCAAGCTTTGACATCGTTCTGCAGGTTTGCTTTGTTTTTGTCACTTTATTAGGGTGATATATATTTAAGCCGCTAAATATAACTGGCACTTAATACATGCTTTGCAATTGCAACCTTGAAGTAACCACCTTCTGACTTTGTGCGATTTTCTAGCCGTGTTCATTCAACAGGTTTTATGCACCTGTCAAGTCGATATCATAAAAAGAGACTGCAAGCATGACGCGAGAACCGAAAAAACGAGGCGAGCAGTTCATCTTGCTTCACAGTGGTTAAAGCTCAGCTAGCTGCCTCGCGTCTTAATCGGCGGGTGATTCTCCAGCGGCACGGAGGACTTGACTCGAACTTTCTCAGGAAGCAGTGCCATGGCCTTATAATATTTTTTTCGCACGCCGCAAACGTTTGTTCACGAAAGTACACGGCCGCTACTGTAAGCATGCCATATCAAAACAACAATCATACGATTCGTAGTCCATGCCGCAGAACATCGATAGCGTGTACGGCTTCATTTCGAAGTGCATGGGGACCATTATTCATCTTTAACATGACAGAATGAGACTTAGCTCGAGGTATACGTCCTACACGGTGCGGTGTAATCGCGACTTGGGAAATGCATTTCGCTTTGAGTTGGGCGTCGTTGTTGTCGATCGTCTGCTCTTCACCGTTAACGTGATTGACGAGCCATTCTCATTTTATCAAGTTCGCTTTTCGGAAGTGCCAGTCAAGCTTGAAAATCCTTTTGAAGCCGCACTGCAAGCGGTACATTGCGAGGCGCCGCAAGTGCATCGCGAGAACTCTGCACGTGCACAGAAGCGAGCGGCAACGCGGTGGAGACAAGGGAAAACGCGCGTTGCTCACACCCCAGTTTCTCTTTTTCTGCCAGAGATGGTGCTGCCTGTCAAGAGCAGCAGCGCCGCTAAGCGTTGCTTGGGAAGCCTATCCTGGAAGACTACTTTACTAATGCGAGAAAAATCGTTTTGCTCTTTAGCGTCCCTTTAAAAAAAGAAATGTCATGAAAGAAATGTCGTGCTTTGCTTTCGTCATTAATTCATGATGATGATAGCTTTTGCGGAGCAGGGACGTTTTTCTGCTTGCTTTAACAGCTTTGTCCTGTTAAAAAACACCAAATACAATTTAAAACTAATTTTGGGCTTCAGTGCCACCTACGTCTATCTTTAAAATTCCTTGCAGATTTTATAGCCATAGCTTTTATTACCGCTGCTGTACAGCCGAATTTTGAAACTGGTTTTCAAAGTCTCACCCCACCCTTGGATGAGGATAACAGGAGAGGCCTGGGAGCTGTGGGAATGTCAAGTGACACCACAACGAAACTTATAATTGACCTGCTTAATAATGACTGCGCATTTGGTGGCGGAGGCACAGTATGAATGTTGCAGCAGAAGCAGGGGGTATCTAGTGTTGGTCCTGAAGAAGAATGAGCTAATGTGGAAGAAGCATGAAGCAGCTGAAGCAGCTGCGAGTGCTGTTGTATGGGCTTTCCTTGGACATTCCGAAGTGCGAAAGGGGTCATTTAATGGCACGCTGGAAAAGGTGCTACATACTTGTAAAAAATTGCATGGGCCATATTTGTTCATGTGTTCTTGTGTTAATAAAGAAGATGTTCACAACACTGTCTCTAGACACACTGGTTGAAAGATTGGCTATGAGTTATTTGTAACTGTGTTTTGCTCTTCCATTCAAGGGACAAGATTATGGTTCTCTTATGTTGAGTCAAGCGTGTGCTGTGTAACGTGTCGTTTACATTCCGGTGATTACTGTCTTTGCATTTTTCAGCTTCGAGACGTGGTGAATGTCATTGTCCGGGAATTCTCAGGCATGGCTGGGAAAGTGGCTCATGTGAGTACCTAGACAGCTGCTCTGTCAGTGCCCTCACATGGAATGGCTACATTCACATATCGAACTTTATTTTGATGGTTTTGCGTTCATATTTGTCGAGACAGACGAGCATCTTAAAGAACTCGTTAATCAGAAACGCATCGATAACATTCGTGACACTTAGTAGGTATGTGTGAACTGACTGCACAAAAATAAGTTGGGATGCAGCTATGAACTATGAAGCTATGAAAAAAAAAAAAATCTGGCAGATACCACGCATTGTGGAAATGTATTTCATGCGACGCAGTTGGTGAAGAGGGGCCTCTGCCGCACTTTGAGCCACTTCTTACGAGGTGTGTCGACGTCTGTGCCATTTGAGTAGTGTGCATCTTGTCATATGCTTGTGACTGTAAAGAAACCAAGATGCAGCCGGTAAAGATGAAGCTCTTTATTGGGCAAACTTGTGCCCAGGCAAAAAAGTAGCACTCAGAGTGCAGCGATAGCGGCAAGCATTGTCGTCGGTCATCACTAATCTGATCAGCGGTTAGGCACGTCGGCATTTACACATGTGGCATCGAAGATTCTAGCCTTATCATTGGTGGTCGCGTTTGTTCCAGAATAAATTGTACTGTTTGTGTTTCACACTCAAGCTGATTCGAACAATCTAAAATAATTGGGAATCTTCCATATTCCGGTCGCAGCATGCGCGAGGCAATGGCTATACGTGCAACAGATCGGTTACATGAAAACAGAAAAAGAAGCACATGTGGCAATATTGTTGCCTTACTAGGCAGGTGTACTACACTGCTGTCTAAAGGGTAGGTCCGACATAGCATCGGCATTCAGGTTACAGCACATACGTCACTTTTAACGAAACGAAGTCTAAGCAGCGTTCATTGGTATAGTATTCCTGCCGGTATGAGCAACACAAGACTCTAGCTTGAAGTGTCACATGCGGAGGCGTTTGTGTGCTACATTAATATTGCCAACTACAGTACACTCTTGTTAAACGGAACCTGAAGGGACCAGAAAAATATGTTCCGTTTAACAGGAGTTCCATTTACTGAAAGGTGAACAGGGGTGCAGGATTCAGACACGAAACAAATCTTATTAGACGCAGTTGTTCCATTTAAGCAGCAATTCCAGTGAAGAGATTTCCGTTTACTCAGAGTCTACTGTATAACAAGAAGTATGTCTTTCTGAAGTATGGCATGTTGTTGGGCTAGTTGATTCACAGATTCAGCAAAGAAGCTTAAACTTTGCGAAGAAGACAACACGTAAGAACATAGAAACACACACACACACGAAGCACAGACTTCCAACTGTGCTTACTTCTTGAAGGTAGAACATTGATGAGGAATGGCAAGGAGCAGTCTTACAGATAATCTTAAACACGAGGCTGCAAAATGTAACAGGACCACGTGCGAGTTGCAAGCCCGGAAGAGTCCTATCAATTTTTCTTGTTGACAACGATAATCATGGTGAACTGACGCAGGTGTCGCCTCTTTTAGATGCGAAGTATCTCTTGCTCGGGGGTATGTAAGACGGCGTGGTCATCCGCACGCAGCGTTGTGGTCCACACTCACACTACGCATGCGCGACTCTCCTCCTTCCCTCTCTCCGACAGCTGCGCGTTACTCTCCACGTCTGTACCAGCACCTGCTTGCGCTTTCCTGCGTTCTCGCTTCTGCTCTCACGGCGCATACGCTACTCTCCTCCTCTAGTCTCCTCTCCTTCAAATGGCAGAGCGCTGCGTGCGTTCAGTCCAGCGCTTGCCTTGGTTGGCTTCTCTGAAATGCGGGCTCGACATGCCGAAATTCTCTCCTGCGCAGCGCCGCGATTAGGGCCAGCACATTCGCGTCCCCTCCCCTCTCTCTCCTCTCCTACGCTGCCTCTCTCACGCGCGCCTGTCGACGTTCCCCGCACGCCCTGTGAGAATTAACAGCCACGCTAGAGGGAAGACACGACGCGCATAGTGTTCCTCTTCGCGTTCCACGACGCGAGGTCGGTAGCATGCCCAGCAAACGCCAACGGAATGCGATTGTGCAAGTGCTCCGGCTTCGCATCGCCTCATGGTCCCCTTTAGCGGGAGACGGTGTAATTTTTTGCAATGTAGAATTCCTCGATGACCTCTCTTTCGGTTCTCATTTTTGCCTCAGAAAGGAATTTTGTTTTTTCCAGCTGAGAAAAACAGCTCATGCTGTCGCAGTTTTTGCAGTGTAAGGGGAGATTACTGCCCAAGCCAGTGCACATGGATCGCTTGTGCTCCTGCTTGTGTTCGTTGAAACAATGGCCTGTTTGACCTATATACGACCGGCCACATGACAAAGGAATTTCATTGACAACTTTTTGAGATGCATTTAGTGCGCTCGTTCTTGTGGTTCTTTTTGCACGAGCGATGCTTGTCTTTTGTTTTAGTTAGAAGGCCAGTCATATATAGGTCAAACAGGCCGTTGCTTCAATGAGTGCACGCAGGAGCACGAGCAATCCATGCGCACTGGCTGGGGCAGTAGTGTGGCTTTGCCTCACACCGCAAAAACTGCGACAGCATGAGCTGTTTTCCTCAACAGTTGCTTACAGAAGGAGGGACAGTGTACGAAGCTCACCACATTTGAATATGCAGCGTAAAAGAACTGCATGAAGACAACACCACTTTTGCTGCCATTGTGCGGCAAACAACTGGGATAAGCCATGCTCCCCACTAGGTTGAGGTCGTGATCAAGTGTCACGAAGTGGAGACTGCATCGTGTGCGTTTTTCTTTTGAATCATCCGAGGGCCGAACACAGTTTTTCTTTGTCACTGCTTTGGGGACAAGGCACTGTCTCTTCCAGCCTGGTGCAAATAAAGATAATAAATTTCTATGCATACAGATCCGAGGGTTTCCAAGTCATACTTACCGAACATTTTAGCTCCAACGCTGTACGCATGTTAACGTAAGTGTGTGCTGTACACCTGATAATGAATACTCGGCCGTTTCCCCATTTTGAACTTTATTAGTCAAGCATCTCGCTGTACGTATTGGAATGACTAATTCACACCGGGCTCACTCAAACACATCTGGCACTGCGGCACCAAACCCTACTGTAACAGCTGAAAACAAACTTCATTGAGGAGAAAAGCAAGAGCACAGCACTGGCATGGTGTCGTTTGCTATGTCACATCGAGTCACGTGGTGTCGTTTACTACGTCACAGCGAAAACAGCACCGGTCTCTCCAGTGGTCGCCCTTGAGGCCAATAGTGAGGTGGCCATGCCACACTGGAGGTTCTCGAATGCTTCTTTCCTTTATATCAGCAGTCGTAGTTAGGAATACAAGTGCTAGGACAGCAGCAATGCCTCTCATCGTCTGGTTGGTAGCAGACTGGCTGATTTTAGCATTGTATACACGCTCTGTTCAAACTTTCCATCCAGTTGATGCAGTTTGACACCGCTGGCTTCAGTAAGCAGTGGTGCACACCTTTTTTGTGTATGCATTCTTTTGGAACAGTGCTGCTGGTTCAAATGTAACAGTATGTGCACTGATGGTGTGAAACTTGTATAAATGTAAGAAACATTTGAAGTAGTGGTACAGTGCAATAATCGTCTGGGATCAGCTGGTCTAAAGTTCGTACGAGCATCGCAACAGAACGAGGTCTCAATTCAGCTCTGTGCTGCTCTATACCTTGTGGGACCCATCAAGGTGACAGCATAACACCTTATGCCTATTGGCATGGTTGAGTGACTCCACTGTCAGCTAAAAGAGTCCTGCTGTGATTTTGATAAAGATGCAGTGGACCACAATGTTTTCCCGATTCCTTCTTTTCTTTGTTTCCAGTGCACTAAAATGCAACAGTGAAACTTCACTTATGTTTTTCTCTTAATATTTAAGCCAACATACATGCACTGGTGCCTATGACTTTGGTGCCTTGTATTTGAGGTACCAAAATAATGGTTTTTCTTTATGCCCGCCACTTTACCACAGGTTTGTTTTTGAGTACCAAGGTGTTCTTATGGGATGGGTTGCTATAATTATGTTGGAATCGCCATGTGACATGCAGATGGAGCTGGAGCGGGCCAAGACACAGCTTCAGTCGATGCTGCTGATGAACCTGGAAGCTCGTCCGGTCATGTTTGAGGACATAGGACGCCAAGTTCTTGCCAGTGGTCATCGCAAAGATGCCGACTACTACATTTCGGAAATAAGTGAGTTGATCAGGCTGCAGTGCCAAATGCAGCGTATTGGAATGCAAGGAAGGAAAGTCAAAGCCAAAAGCAAACTGTATTTTTGGTTGAAACGAAAATTTCATTCTGTTTTAGTTTTTTTTTTTTAGTAGTGAACCCGAAATAATTTTACAATGTTGTTACTGTCTTTTGTTCTTTCTCTCTCTCTTCTTTTTTGTTCTTGAAGGGTAAAGTTTGCAATCTGAAAAGTATATCGGTAACCACCAGCATTTGTGAATCTCTCAGAGATGGTTGGAGTATTATAGTTCTCTCACCAGTATTTCTGTCGGGATTTTATCAAAGCCAAGCACAAAGGCTCACATGCAGAAGGTGCTACAACTGGGACAGGGGTGCTGTTCTAGACATTGAATTTGGCCATGTTGACAAGTTTTTGTTATAGCGGCATTTTAAGGTGATCAGGGAGGCCATAGAAGCCCCCGTAGTCCAATCAGAGATTACAAGATGGAAGTGGCGGACTTCAGCGGTACGTACTCAGAATAGTACCCTGTACCAGGCCCGTAGACAGGAATATCTTTCGGGGGGGCCCACTTGCTGAAAACATTGACCATTTGAGAGAAACACCTATTTTTATTATTTATTTTTGGTAAAAACACGTACTTCACCAAAATTTCGGAGGGGGCCCGTGCCCCAAGGCCCCCCTCCCGGCTACGGGCCTGCCCTGTACACTTTTCAACAGGCAGGCTTTTGTGTACCAGCCACACAGGCCACATTCGCGATGGTGAACGTGCAGGTCGTTGTGATTGCCTCTAAGCTCGTGCAAGGTAGATGGCGTTGTCATGTGGTCGTTCATCGTGGCCCTATCTCTCAGTACTGGCAGCAGCGGTTGGTGTGCCTGACTTTTCCATATTGGTGGCAGAGTGGGCAGTGGTCAGGGGTGCATCAAATGTCGGTCCTTTGCGGATGTCTGGCGATGTCTGGTTTCTAACCTGCCAGACAATGTCCCACTCGGCAGTTTTTTCCTGCTTTCCAGACGAGTTAGCTGTGCTCATTTAGCTTGACGTGTGAAACATTTCCGTGTTCAGTTTCCTCTAATGCTTAGTAGAGTAACTGCAGTCATGGTAAGTGTGTGCACATGAGATTACATCGTTTTCCGTGAGCGTCACACATTTCACTACTCATAATTGTGATTAAGGCGGAAAGTTGGGCAGATTGCTAAAATTCTATGATGACGGATGGACAGTGCGCAGCAAAGATGGTGGTTAAAGACAGTGACTGTTATGTCCTTGCGTTTCTATTTCCACATTTTTATTGTGTGCCGTGTAACCATTATAATTTTCAACTGCATAAATAGTAAAATGGCTGAAATGTGGTCGGTCAGTGAAGAGCAAGTGAATAAGTCTGGTAGTGATAGACTGAGACACAGTGCGCATAGCACTGGCATATGGTTTGCCAGTTTTTCTATCATACCAGTTGCGAAACTGCGTTCCGAAACCCGCACATACCATTGGCCGATTCTGTGGGAGTTAGCAGATCGCAGCGTCATCAGGGAGCGGAAATACACTAAAGTGCCACGGAGCCGCCCCTTGCGGGTGCTTCTCAGAAGTTGCTAAACAACGCACGCAGCGCCAATTGGCACACTCCCGCAATTTCGGCCAATGGCGTGTCCGAATTTCGATACATAGAGCCTATGGGGAATTTCGCAACTCATATGATTGACGAACTCTGATGGTTTGCAGCATGGGGCACTTAAACGGTCCCATGCCCATACGGGAGGCCTCGAGGACATGTATGTTTGTGGACGAACGGTGGGATTCACACGAGTTCAAAAACCAAAGGAATTGGTAAAGCTGTTCAGCCTGAACTGCGGAGGTTTCCTGAATAGAACAGCAGGCTTGCTGAGTTGGCACAGGTTAACCTGTAGCACACATTTGGTTTATTCAAATGCACAGCACTGACAACCATCTCCATTGCAGGTAAAATCAAGGTGGAGGACATAGAGCGTGTGGTGCAGCGCATGCTTCGATCTCGAGCATCGGTGGCCGCCTTGGGCAACCTGCAGTGCCTTCCGGCGCTGGAAGACATCGAGACAGCCCTGCTGAGTAAAGATGGTGCACTGCCTCCACGCCGATTTTCACTATTCGGACGCTGACTGTTCGCGCATCCAATCTGGCTGAAGACACCAGTGCCAGGGCAGACCTACCAGTGGTATCATCGTCACGCGTGCTCAATAAATGTGTCTCACTGTACTCTGGTATCATTACTCACCTTTTGCCAATGTGCACAGATTTGGTGCAATGAGTAACAGCTTTTTGAAGTTTTGTTAGCACTGGAATCACCCTGCAAGGTGTACTCTAGAGTACTGCAATCATTTCTACAAAACGAGCGGCAGCAGAAGAGGGTTCTTTAGGTGGTCACTCTCAACGCTGATGTTGCTGCGACATTGCAACGTAGTAATGCTAATCGCTACACACTGCATGGTGCCGTGCACAAGCCAGAGCACGATTGCAAGGTGCTTTTGCACTGTTTGAATAGGCGTGGTGCATAAGTGGTTATGGCACTGAGTCATTCCTCAGAATAGTCATACGTATTATATAGTCTAAACAAGCCATACAGCTGGAATAGTGGCAGAGTGAGGAAGCTAACAGGTCGCTTATACGTACTTGGGGAAACTGCAACAGGCAAATCTGACTCTCTGACTCAAAGGCTGCGTGAGCACGATTTGTTCTTGGATGTCAACAAAATAAACAATGTAGTGGCTTCTATTTTGCTATTGTTATTTTATACAAATAATGTACAGTGTGGCCCACAGTTCATTGTCAGTGCGAGAGCTCGCAGCTTTGTCAGGCTGCCAATCTGTTTGGTGGCTTTTACTGGCTGAAAAATTCCACGTAGGGCACTGGAGGCCGGCTTTGCCGCAATGCTCATTCACCTGGTGGCTGAGCTTGATTGCCACACTCGAAAGCGTTATAAAGTTTAAAACGAGTAATAGTAATGATTATTTAGTGAGTATTGTGGAGTACTTGAGTCAATTAAATGCTTCTTGGAGCTGCCTTTGGTGGCTCGACTGGAACTTTAAAAACGAACAGCAGCTTGCATAAATATATGGCATGCTTGCTGTTTACGATCATGTGTTAAATTTCATTGTCCAAAAAGAATCAGCCTCATAGACGTATATGCCTTATCCTGTAGGAACGTCACAAAAATAAAATCTTATGCATTGCGCAGCTGTGACCGCACTCAAAGACTGCATTATTTGTCTTCTTGAGCTTTGCGTACCATGATCACAATTTCTAACCCCCCCCCCCTCCCCACTGTGTGCCATTGAGTAGGACAGTGGCCCCATCCTTTCCAAAAGAAACTGCAAGTATGCACCTTTATATGTGCGCCCATAAACTTTCATCCGCTGCACAGCTGTGGATGCTGCGTGGACTGAGCAGGCATCCACAGCCGTGCAGTGGATGAAGGATTTGCAGTGCTCAGCGAAATAACGCTAAGGCACCATCACAGAATGAAACCACTTTGGTATCCCTACATACATCCCAAGGATGTTTGGTAGACGTTCCTTAAGGGATGTTGACGGCGTCCTTGGAATTTTCTGCACAAATCCAGGGACCCTCTGAAGTGAAACATTGAAAGATGTCTCTCCCAGGTCTATGCCGGGCCTTTTTTGAACCTTATCATTATGGGACATGGACATTCCATTCCAGACTCTGGGCATACCAGCCATGCTTGCTGCATGGTTGTGGTGTGCCAAGCAGGGTTCCCTGTGGAAGAAGGATGTGGACGCACAAATGCACGTATATGCACCATGCAAAATCAAATAGTAGGCGTGAACTCTCTGGCTTGATCAAGCTGAGCCTAATTGTCTTGTAGATATCTTTTTTAAGCCTTGCTCTAGCCTTAGACATCTGCAAGTTGGTTAATAGCACAGCTAGTGCTACCCCCATTTACGACTATACTAGTCATCAGCAAGCTATGTCGTTGATGGTGTATGGACGTTTACTGTTTGAACGAGTTCTGGTTTATGATTGAAAATTTAAGCGGAGCTAAGACGTACACGGAAATGAGATGGGAGCGATACCAGCGCTTGCAATCAACCGAAAACTTTATTGTGTCAGAAAACATGCATACCCAACCAGGTCACGTCACACCTGGGTACATTTTAACGCCTCTTTGCAGGGAGTGTTTAATACATTTCGATCCCCTTGTCAAAGAAGTGTCCCTCCTTACGGAAAGGGGATAGGATTCGATTGCTTGTGCCGACCGGAAACCCATCGGGGTTTTTTTTCTTTCTTTTTTTTTCATTAGTTCATCGACCTCCGTTGTTTAGGGGTACTCATCTCGAAAAGTGGCCCCAGAAGTTTTTGGACAGCCTTGATGAAATAGCTGAGCGCCCGCCGCCAACGCGCCCAAGTTTCGTTGCCATTCTCGAGAAAAAAAGGGTTATGGTGCGTCGGCTGCTCGCAGCGTGGCCCGCAGCAAAAAATTCAGTTCTGGTTCGCAAAATAAAGAGACACTCTATTTTGCTGTCTAGTCCACAGAATAAATTGTCAGTTATCCTGCTGTCTGATCTGGCTTGCACTCCTGCTCCCGTCAGAAATCACGACAGCAGAATTTCGATCAGCTGTGAAGTGAGCGTTCGCTGTCGACATGGAGAAAGGTAAAGTGGCATTCCGCTGTGTTCATTGCTGTGCAAGGACGGAGGGCGTTGTCAGCGCTTCCCTCTGTCCTTGTTTGTGTGCGCGCTTGACCGTGTTCTGCTACGCGAAACCAAGCTCGCCCAAAATTAAGCCGGTGCTCCTGATCATCGCTGGAGTAGTTCTTTTTTTCCTCGTTTGAGTGGATGCGCTGAACATTTTCCAAGGGCTGCAATCGAGGGGCGCGCCGACTGCGTAAAATAAAAGCTGCATTGTTCATTGGTGAAATGCACCGATGACATGAGCGCCTCCATCAGAAGCGACCGAGCTGCTGCAATTTGTGCTCATCCAGTTTACATGCGAGTGGCTGCGCACCTTTGGCAGATATGCGCAAGCTTCTGGGAACGTTTGCTCTGTGTCTCCCTTAATTGGGAAACTCTCGTTCGGAAAGCCTGCCAATTTATGTCGTGCACCCCGTTTCTATGCGAGAATTCTCTTGCTGTCACAAATATTTCTTGTGATTTGTCAACAAATCAGCTCCTAGAAGATATTTGAATTTGCGAGAGAGTTCAGCTTAATTTGATGCAACCTAGCTTGTTCATTATTACAAATTGACAGCATCTAATACCTTAAGGTGCCAACTCTGTCTACTAACAAATTTAGTTTCACCAGCCATGTTGCATGATCAGACATTACAGCTAGCATCATCAGTGAGTTTTGTTAAAAAAACCTTTGCATGTCTAACGCACAGGACAGCACCCGTCCAAAGCGTAATCAGAAACAGTGAAACAATCCACTGGACAACCAGCTCCAAGTGTCCAGACTTCTTTCACATTGTTATATTCACATTTACTGAACATGTATAATAAGAAAAGGGGGGACACGTAGCCATTATTGGCTGAAGAGAATGCCTTCTTTCTACCAATAGACGATTTATTTCTCGAACAACCGTATTATTTTCGGGGTGTCTGTACCAATCAGAAAAGCTGCGAGTTCTCTGGGAACTTGAGTTTCTGTCATGAAGACTTAGCTCTACTTCTGATATATAGAGTGCTGTGTCACATGCCACGGCTCTGCAAGTGCACCACTCGTAATGAATGTCGCTTTATCTGGAATATTCATGGTGGAGAGAGTAGATGGGCGCTAGGTTGTGTCTGGTTCACGAAATAAAGCAGGCAAAAAATTTAAGACAGCTTTGCGCTAGTGGTGCCAACCCTGAAAGAACAGCAGAGCTGGCCTTCCTTGGCCTTCGTTGTTTCTGTTTATTTGTCTGTTTCTCTCTCTTTCTGTTTTTTCTACCTCTTTTTGTCTCTCTTTCCTTCTCTCTCTCTTATTTCTTGCTTCCTCTTTATTTCTATCCCTTTCTCTCTCTCTCTCTCTTTGATTCTCTCTGTTTCTTTCCTTTTCTGTCTCTCTTCCCTTTCTCTCTATTTCTCTCCATGATATATTTACTCTCTCCACTCCTTTCCCTCCTCCTCACATCACTCCCTCGCCCTCACTTCCCTTTCCCACCCCCTTGCTGCACTATACTAAACAAGGCTATGCTATGCTCTGCTAGCGTGCCTGGATAGCCGAGTGGTTACGATGCTCGCCTTCGGATCGTGGGTACGCGGGTTCGAATCCTGCCTTGTCAAAAAGCCTTTTCGCCAAGAATTTCTCTCTTTCTCTTTTTTTTCTCCCTCTCTGTACTCGTTCGCTCACCCATCAGTGTTATCAGAATCGTGCGCCGGACAAAATGGCGCAGGTCTTCTGTGAGCAAAGCAGAAGATGAAGAAGATGACGATGAAGATAGCATATGCTGGTTCCTGATGATGATAGTTTTTTGTTCGCAGATTACGGACTGACGCTCGGCTTGAACAGCTCCGCTGTTGAAAAGTAAAGTGTGTCTCTCAAAATATCACTTGCTCGGGCAGCAATAATCTCACTGGTACCCTTGATTAATTAGCTTACCAATTTTCACCGCGATATAGTCATGCAACACAGTGAAGCACATTAATAAGGGGGATCGAATCCCGGCCGCGGCGGCTGCATTTTCGATGGAGGCAAAAATGTTTGAGGCCCGTGTACTTAGATTTAGGTGCACATTAAAGAACCCCAGGTGGCCGAAATTTCCGGAGCCCTCCACTACGGCGTCTCTCATAATCATATCGTGGTTTTGGGACGTTAAGCCCCAGATATTATTACATTAATAATGGGAAGAACTAATAATTACACTACAGTGCAGTGTCCTACCTGGGGCCTGTATTGGTGGTTGTGAGCAAAAAATTGGTGTTTCCTGTGAGCAAACGCTTTCGATTGAATCAAATATAATAAAAATCGGAAATAATAAAGAATGGGGGGTTTAAGCTGGAATAGAGCGCAGGCCTTCTGCACGTCAGTCATGTGTTCTACCAGGCAGCCTGTGCTTGAAACTGCTTAGAAAAAAAAAACTCTGTAGAGGCGTCATGTATTGCGAGGATTCTCGTTAACACATGTGATATTGCGTGGCAGTAGGGTAGGATTGCACCAGGCATCATACGATGTGAATTGCGCTACGAGTGGGTGAGGGCCCACCCATTACAAAGCACTCGGGCACAATTGATTATCAACATCAGCAGCAGCATCAACAGGGTGTGCAGCTGCGGACGTGCACATATTGCCTTGCAGACATGTAGTGGGTACTTCGCTAATTCACATAATGATGAAATATGGCGTAGTAGGCACTTCGAAACTGTACTTGCAGTAGGCACCTAGTAGGGTTTGAAATTGGCAATGCATTGTGCAGAGACGTTCATTTCTTCACGGCACAGTTGAGGTGTCGACCAAGAAGCGAACCATGGCAGGCGAATGAGAAAATAATGGGAATGGTGCCTGATTACACTATTGCATTCCATCCTTGAAGGCAAAGCTCAAGCATCCTGTAGTTTTATGTTATGCATCGATTTTATGAACTTCAATATGAAAAAATTCTTGGTATAACAAAGCATTAAGCTCTTTGACCTAATCTCCATAAAATGCCACGTATTTAAAGTCTCAATACAAGTAACAATGCATGTTTATCTGTTACGTTAACCAAATGAAGTTATACTGCTACTGTAAAAGACGACCAAGACAATATGTTAAAACTACTGCAGTGTCAATTGCTGGCCACAAGTTGGCCCAGTGAAGACTTCAAAAGAACGCCGAAATTGCTTACGCTTTGCCTTTAAGAGTGGAAAGTGATAGCATTATTGAGTGCCGTCCACTATGCCTTCTCGTTCGCTTGCCATGCTTCGCTTCTCGATGTACACCTCAGACATGCCACGAGGGAAAGAACATCTGTGTGCATGGTATTGACTGTTGTAAACTCTCTTTGGTCGCCTGCTGCAGGCACAGTTTCCAAGTACCCACTATGCCATAATCCACCATTTTGCAAAGTAGTGAAGTACTCACTATGCATCATTGAGGTAATATGTGCACCTACATTGGTGCACGCTTTGTTGATGATGTGGCTGATGGTGATTATGATCATGAATTATGGCTGAGGCCTCTGTAATGGGTCGGCAGCTGAAAACCACCCACTCGTTACGCAATTCACAAGGTGCGACGCATGCCATGCAAGATCCCATAGCTGCTAATGTCACTCCTGCCGACATGACACCTCCGTAGGGATTTTTCAAGCAGTTTGAAGCACTGGCAAGGCTGTGGCAGAATGCTTAGCTACAACACACAATGCCTGGGTTCAATTCCGACTGGAACCTCGATTCTTATTCTTTGCATCGATCGCGATTTCTCACATTGGATACTTGGGCTCCTTAATACTATCGCATTAATACTTAATCATTGCTTTGGTTCCTGTATTCTTCATCACAATGTGACCGTATGGGGCTCCCTATGGTTGCCAGTACAGTAACTCTAGATGCACCAATACATGTGTGCACTTTTATTTTATATTATGTGTTTTTGTTTAGCTTTTAGAAATATTGTATTTTATTTTTTTTAGCAGGTTAAGCTTTGTCTTATAACAATATGCTGTTATATGTTTGTACGATGTAGCTATCTAAGAGAAATGCGTCATCAGGACTACTTACTCGTAGTAGAAAACAGCGCGGTACAACGAAGACAAGACCAAAGGGGACTACAGTGGTAGTCCCGTTTGCTATTTTTTTGTCTTCGTTGTATCCCGCTGTTTTCTACTATGAATATGTACCAACAAGCTCAAGTTCGCAGCTTTAGACTACTCACCAATGCTTAAAAAATATTTTTGCCTTAATAGCACTTGTGGCTTCTCCTTTTTTACTGTCTATAAAAGCATGAAACCTGATAGATTGATATATAACCATCCACCCAGCTTTGGAATAGCCTCGGAAAGAAGTTAAAAAAGAAATGTTTTCTGCACTTGAAACACAGTGATAGAAATAATGTACAGACGGGTCCACTGTTAAAGGGAACACTTGCTTGCAGGACATGTCCGGATTTCGATCTCTTGCAAAAGCATGGTGGCATAGATTTGCATAAGACTACCGGTGGTTGAGAGTTATTACTCCTCGTGACAGACTAGTTCCGTGCATGAACAATGTTTCCACATCTACTAGCGGTTACGGGACCAGCAATGTGAAAGGTGCCGATTCAAGTGTTCCCTTTAACAGTGTACCGTACTGTACATTGAATCTTGTATGAGCCACAGTATCTTAGACATTACATAGATTCTGTATTCTGATCTATTCCTTGAAATTCCTAAATGGGATTGATAGTATTCTGCAATAAGTGAATAAAACTGGCTGCACGTAACAGATGCCATGGCCAGCCAGCTTCGTTGCTGCTCCGGTTGTGGCCTTTGTGGTCAAGTGCTAGCTGATGATCGCGAACTCTTATTGGCGGCGGGGAAACTCTGTGTTATTGAAATTGTGGATAAATGAGCTTTATTATATTGAGGGTGAAAACACAATGCTTGATGGGCATGATTTTATGAAACGTTACCATTATACTGAGAATACTGTTATATGGGGCTATACGCCACTAACATATGTGCTGTGTAAAAGGTGCTGCTGAAGAGCGCCTGCTGCCGGAAGCGCCAGAGGAGGAGACCTCGGCTCCCGAGTCAACTGCTGCACCAGCTTGCTCCAGCAGCAAGCCACCATCCGCCAAGGCCAGTGGAGCCAGCCCTTCCAAGCCTGAGGTGCTCATTTGGCTTTCATTGTAGGAAGTGGAAGGCAAAATCTGTATTTAGAATCAACAGAAACGTCATTAACAGAGACAGCATTAACAGTTGATGTGGAGAACTGAAGGATACAACTTGGTAAAGTGTTGCTGCTTGTGTTACTTTTCAAGGGGTGGGGGGGTGGGGGTGTTGGCCATGCAAAACACATCTTAAAATGCTTACTATTTGTGCATAGGAAAAGGAAAGTCTTAGAACTTTTGTCTCCAAGCAGGCTTCCAAGATGGTACCAACAGCCAGCATGCAGGGATGGGGGCATTGATTTAAAAAAGTCAGTTTTGCCAAAAGGGCAAAGGAATGAATGCGATGGCAACAAACTGGAATGTTATATGAAGAAAGGCCAGCAGCTCACTCCTTAAGCAAACACGGCCGCTGCAGCGAGCGAAGTGAACTTCGTGTGGTCTATGGCTTCAAAGCAAACTTTGCAATGAGAGCACATGTAGAAAGCTATGAAGCATCTGTTGAAGCCCTCTCAAGAGATAAGCACTGGAGCACAGGTGGCGACGCCCTGAAGGTCAAAGTACAGAGCCAAAGGTGTGCAGCCCCACTCCTGTGAAAGACGGGCGGGGCAATGCCCTTCAAAGCGCGGCCTTTGGCCGTGCCTAAAAGAAACGAGAGACAAAGACTACATCACGCAGTAAATAATATATGCTGGCTTCTGGTTGCAAGCAGGAACGAGCTTCGATGTATGGTAAATGTGGACATAATCGGGAAATAAATCATGCATACTTGTGCACACACACGCACGCACTTCATTTAAGTACTAGTATTACTACATTAAAGGTGTCCCATAGGAATGAACGTATTTTGAGGTTTTATAATAAGGTTATAATTTAGAATATAAACAATTTGGACATAAAGGTGAAAAGCACATTTCTTTCCAATAAACTTTAAAATTCTGACCATCTATCCAACAAGAAACATCCAACGTTGCTTCGTCTTCACAACATGATTGCGTAGAATTAGTATACGAGTTCCTGCATGAGTGTGCGGTTCAGTGCAGTGGTGTAGCCAAGGGGGGCGGTTTGAGCGGTTTAAGTCCCCCACAAAATTTTCCGAGGAATGCCTTCCTCCTCCCCTGCCTTCATGTGCATTAAAAAAAAATGTTAAGTGCATTAAAAAAATGGAAAACGTTGGTGTTGGGCAGAAGATATAAAAATGAATAACCCTGAGGTCAGTGGCAGCTTCAAAGTATTCCGAGTCCACACCAATCTACGACATATTCACCTGTTACAAAAGAGATATCTCTGCCATCAATACAACGCTTCTTGGACTCTGTCAACAATTACTTTAATAATTCTGGTGTGATCCCAGCTCACGATCTCTATATAGATATTGTCCGAGTCATGTATACAAATTGAAAATCCATTGAAATATTAGCAACCTGCATACTATAACTCAGCTTCCAGTAAAAGACTTGAAATTATGGAACAAGACATTTTGAGGATTGGTTAATTCCAACACCACGTTCAAACTGTGGATGACAATGCCTTAAATACAGAATACCAACTCTGTTTAATTATTACAATTTGGTCCGGTTTGATTTTTTTATGTCATCCTCCAAGGAACCCAGACTGATGTACACGATTTCTTTCTAAGTAAACAATATGCAGATAATAATAATAATAATAATAATAATAATAATGTAAATTAAACTTTGGAGGATGCTTGAGCCTTGCTTCAAGAATTGTGCCCCGTGCGCATCGCCTTCAACAGTGACGTAAGGAAAGGAACATTTGTGTGCGTAACATTGGCCGCTTTGAAACAACCCGGATGCCTATTTCCAGAACAGTTGGAAAGTGCCCACTATGCCATAATTCTTCCTTTTGCAAATTTTGCAAACTATGCGTCCGTAAGGTGCGATGGCACCTCCTCAGCTGCACACCTTGTGATGGGTGGACAGCTCTAAACCCCCCACTCACTGAGACATTCACGTTTTGACGCCTGGTTCGATTACAATTCTGCCACGCAATATTACATGTGTTAAGGAGACTCCCCCCACTACGTGACATTCCTATAGAGTTTTTTACGGAGAAGTTTTAAGTACTGACATGGCTCCGTGGTAGAACACCTATTTGCCACGCAGAAGGCCTGTGTTCAAGTCTCACTCGGACCGGAAATTTTTTATTATTTATATATTTTCAGCTATCTCGAATTTTTACTCATGGACAACGCCGATTTTTTGCTCGCAACCAACAATGCCGACACCGGAATTTCTGCGAAACGAGCTCTTTAACACTATCGCGTTCATAGCAAAGTAATATCTTGACGTTTAAGAATATGCAGTGTATTTGTGTCTGATGTGTCATGTATATTTTATTTATGCATTTGTTTCATTGATACTGTGAGAAAAGTGTGAATGAGAAACATCATGTCAGTGAAGCATGTAGGTGTGTACTGCCAGATATGTACATATTTCTGTTTAAGTATGTATGCACATGTGGTGCTGCCTTCCTGTCGAGGCAAAGGATTGTAGACTCGTCAAGCTGTTTCACGACAGCTTTTTTACTACATTTCCGGCCTTATCTTTTCTTCAGTGCTGCTGTTGCCTAAGCAGATGCTTTTGCATTCAGTTGTGCTTTGTTTGGATTAAATGTTTCTTAGAAAGGCATTGTTTCGCCCCTTACAGGAAGAAAAAGCCGAGAAGCCAGGCGATCTCCGTAAGTTTTTTTTCTGCCCTGAGTTCGTGCACTGCTGCCTGCACTGGGACATTTCTAGTTGACCATTCAGAGCCACTGCACACATAGAAGGGCTGCCTGTGAATTTTCGGGCTTCACTGGCAAAGCCTGGCAAGCACTTGAAGATCAGCATAACAGAGTTGGTAACATTGTGCTTTTGCTTGGTACTGCGTGTAGTTGAGAGTGACAGGACCATGATTGTGGCGCAAAGATACATGGAGCTGACACGAATGACATGATGCTAAAGCCTGTCAAAGCTTTTGGTCAAAGAACTGATGTAATAAACACCGACATGTTTGCAGCACCATCCCCACGCTAGCCACTGCACCCGCGTGACACTTTCATACCTACATGGCTCCTTGTGAAGAAGCGGTGGTGTGGGGCGGGTCAAAAGGTGTCTCCACCCTGAAAGCGATGGCGCTGGCATCAAGGCACCCTAGCAAAAACTCCGGATAAAGGTGGGGCCTAGTGACGTCGGCTGGTGGTGAGGTGGATAGCGAAAAACTGACTCTCGCAAAGGATTGTGGGCTACGATGCCTGTCTGCATCAACTTCCGGTTCAAGACACCTATACCGGCACTGTTGCCTGTTTTGTCGCTTTCTCCAGGTTCCACCTAGCAGTCGCAGTCTCTTTTTCTTCCAGAATACTGCATAACACCTTGGAGCGCTCTGCAGCTTAGTTGAATAGCAAACAGGGTTGCCAATGGTGGCTACTTTTTGCCAAATTGGCGAATTTGAGAGTACCCGTGGTGACCTAAAATTAAGAATGGCGACATGGCGAATTTTCGGCGATCTTCGGCTTAGGTCTCCACTGAGTTATGCATCCTAAGCTCAGTGTCTTCCCAACAAATGAGCGGCAACATTCTCTGTATTTTTCTTGGTTTTAGACCCACGAGTAGAATGTGCACATTACGCGTCATTCGATATGTCTGTCCTGTAACTCGTGTGTATCTCCTCAATTCACCTAGATGCAGGAGGTACTGGAACGTCCCCCAGCGGCATTCTAGCAAAATGTAAGTCAGTGGACTGCCTTGCAAACCACAAGGGGGCAGTGTTTAACTATAAGTTTATGGCTTTAGGTGTTGTGAGCTTCTCTAAAGTTTCGCTTCTGAAGGGGCTAGACGACGGGTTGGCCGCATGTTTCGACCGTTTCTTCTGCCAAAGCTGCAACTGTTCTGAATAGCTTGGCGACTTATTCACTGTTGCAGTACCCCCAAAGGCTGTTTTGGAATAGCGAAGAGAGGCGGATATGCGGCTATTTGTGCAATAAAAAATGTTTATTGAGGTATTTTCCACTGTTGTCGGTGAGCGTGTGCAATGAAAACAATTGCTATATAACATTTTACATTGTCTACCTGTTCATTAATAATGCATCGGATTGACGTGCGTAGATGTAAGTGACTATAAGAAAGGGTCGGTGGCATCCGGTTTCATATTAGTTCACACTAGACCACTGCACGGGCCGATTTTTCCGGCCCAGCCCGGCCCGAAAACGCCATGCTCCGGCCTGCCCGAGCCAGGCCCGGTGTTCCTAAATGTGGCCCGTACCCGGCCCGGGCCCGAAAGGTTTGGGCCCGGCCCGGCCCGGCCCGTTTCAGCTAGTTATGCCTTCCAACCTTCGGTTATTGTGAAGATAACTGCCGCACACAAGATATTTTCTAGAGATTGTTTTAGGAACGTCTTTCAGTGTCACAACTTTCACCGGTACTGTGTATACTTTCGGTGAATTACGCGCGTAACACTCTTGTGAAATGATTGCAGGGCAATATAAAATATAATTGGAGTCATAGCTGGCTCTTTCATGTACGCACGCAGTGCTAACCACGCAATCTCATTTTTGCATTTCAAAGAACAACTACAAAATATAATACCTGCATAAAGTGGAGAAAAAAGCATAGCAGACATTTTTAAATTGAGTCTACATCAACTGCAAACGAGCTAGGACTGTTGTGTAAAAGTAGCACGTCTCCTGCAAACCTCATCTATTGCACAATGCAATGGGGGAAGAAACATACTCTATCTGCTTCTGGGAGGAATACGCCAGGCTGGGCAGCATTACATAAATTAAAACTGTCGTGTTGACTCTTCGGCAGGCAACTGCACCCAACCTACACTACGTTTTCGTGTTCAAAACAACAAGGTTCTTTGTCCCACCCTTCTTCCCCGAGACACCGCCGCCGTCACCGCCACTCGGGAAAACAAGTGTCTCTATGGTCTGGCGCATCGCCACTAGTAATGGGAAAATCAACAACGGCGTTTGCCCTGGGATAAGAGTCGCTCCGCATCTTGCACTTAAAATGCACGAAAAACAGCTCCTGAGATATTAATGACTCACAAGTCGCGTTGGCCAGTCTACGGGCATGCGAGCGTAGCTGCATACTCGAAATGTTTCCCTAGATACAAACGCGCACATCTTATATACACTAATCTAGGCAGTTTACCGTGCTTCCTTACACGGTACCCAAGAACGTCTTTCACTCACTATAATGGCTGAAACTTATGTTAGGCGTTTCTTGAAATTCCATGTAGCATACCGATGGAGCAAAATTGTAGACGTCTTGTACTGTGCAATTTCTATGCACGCCAATGCACTCGAGGTGGTTTAAATTGCCCGGAGCCCTCAACGACGGCGTCTCATATAGCCTGGGTCGCTTCGGGAAGTTAAACCCCCACAAAACAACAAAAACAAAGCTGCACAACGTACACACGCAATTATACCTATACGTATGAGACCCGGGACTAATACGGGCCTGACTCAGGCCCGAGCCCGACCCGAGCCCGAAGACCAAGGGCCCAAGCCCGGGCCCGATCCAAGAACCCCTTACCCGGACCGGCCCGGGCCCGTGCAGTGCTCTGGTTCACACTGAAAAGGCGTAAGACTCACTAATGATCGGTTACCGTAAGAATTCTGTCGTGTTACCTTCAATAAACCTTTTAATCCTTTTAATTCATGTAAGGGTACGTAAAGCTGTCTACAAACAACGCTTTCACGGTTTTCGCCCACGGTTTACCACACTTTTACCTTTGAAACCTGCGGACAGGGATGGAAGGATATCATGAGCGTTTCATTCATTCCCCTCGCGCCACCATGCACATCTTGCGTCTAGTCGGAGAAGCCGCACCAAGCACCCCCATGGTGAAGCGGGTGATTATGAAACGTCAATATAATTTAAGAGTCTTGGATAGTACTGTATTATACGGGGCTATACGTGAGTGGAAATTTTTATTACGAGGTATGCCGTACACATCTAGAATGGCGACATTTTTTAGTGAAATTTGTAAAAGAATGGCGACTTTCGGCGACTTTTTGCTCATCGTTTGGCGACATTTACTCGAAAGTCAGTGGCAACCCTGATAGCAAGTGCAATCACTACTGGCTAATTATAAAAGGTGCAAATGATCATTTCTTCACTCAAGTGACACACACCTCTGGATATGTGCATGTTGTTTAGCAGCAGAGTTCGCTTTTGCGCATGTTTTTGGCATATAAACATTCGTTGCACATCATAGCATCATGAAATATTTGCCCAGTGTAAGACTTCTACATCTGTTTTCATGTTGCAAACTTGTAAAATTATTTGTTTACTTTTGTGTTGCAGAGATACGATCTTGGGTTTGATATACACTCAAACCTCGTTATCACGAACACGGATATAACGAATTATCGGTTATAACGAAGTAAATGAAGAATAGTCTTGTCATAGCTACAGTGTTACAAATAAATGTTTATAACGAATTTTCGGATATAATGAAGTTATTTTCGTGGCAGATGCGACTTTGTTATAATGAGGTTTGAGTGTAGTGAATGGCAATAGTAAAGTGTTTCTTACTCTAAATGTAAACAACTCCTGCAGTTTTCTGGTTTTTCTTTTACGCCTCTGAATCTTGCTTTATGGGAGATATCGTTTCCTCGAGCACTCGAACTTTGTGCTTCACGGCATGTGAAATTCTGGGCACTCAACATACATTTTGCTTTCAAGTTCCATTGAAAGATATTGGCACTTCACGCTTGCAAGTATCTGAAGTACTAGAGACTCCATGCCATGTGACTCGTTAATGTCGATCGTTTTACGCTATGGGTAATGGGCTTGTTGCAGTGCCGTAGACAGGAATTTTGTTCGGGGGGGGGGGGGCTGACGTTGCAGCACGACCTCCTTCTTGAATTTTTTGAACGACTAAGTACAGTGAAACCTCGGTGATACGAATCTCACGGGACCACCAAAAATATTCGTATCATGCGAAATTCGTATCGCCAGAAAGCATGGAAAATTAGCTCGCGACGAAAGAAAGCTGGCGTACATTTTCATTTATTGTTTGTCAATGCTACGGCAACGTCAGGAAGAATCCTGAATGATTGTGAGTCAAGTCTTTAGATGATGGCAATCATACCAGCACTCTTAAATATACGGGCAGTACGCGCGCATTTAATTAATGAACCAGGTGCGTTGTGACCCGCGACACTCGGAGGTCGTGACGCGTCTCTGACGGTTTATTCTGACCGTAAGAAAAGTGTTTTTCTTACACCGTGATTCTGACAATTCGGCAGTGTGGAGCGCATGCCCATGCTTGCGTTCCCGCGCTTGCACGTGCTTGGCGCGTCTTCCGTGACATTCGGACAGCACCTCTTCGAACCTGGGTGATGGCGAACGTTCGTATCAAACGTCGCTGGGTGAAAATTGGGTCGCAACAACCGTACTCCACTACATTGAGGCCAATGGGCCTTGGCCGGGACCAACGAAATATTCGTATCACCCCGAAATTCGTATCAACTGTGATCGTATCACCGAGGTTTCACTGTATACAGGATGTTTCAGCTAAAAAACACCAAGTATTAAAAAATTAAGCATGGGCGCTACGCGTCTCCAATAATCGTAGTATTGTTCTGAGCCATATAGAGCACGTCAGATTATTTTTTACAATCCACTAAGCTCAGCAATTAACAAAGATTGCTTAATGAACTTTTTAAATATTGACTCTAGAGAAAAATCTCCATAGCAGAAGTTGTAGCACTTGTTCTGAAACGTCAGAATATTTTATCCATGGTAGTGTAACTGCCAATCCGATAAGCTGGGTAATTAACTAAGACTGCTTAACTAACCTTTAAAATAGTAACTATAACAAAAAATATTAACTAGGAAAGTTGTAACGTTTGTTACGCAACTTCGAATTGCTTCATCTATGCTAAGATAACTGCCCTGTTAAATTTTTTTCCAGCTTTTTTCTAGAGTGCGCGAAATTAAAAAGTATACTTGGCGCAAGTTAGCTGAAACACCCTGTATGAATAGCATGTATTACCAGTGACAATTTGTATTAGATGCTGCAAATCACTTTTTGAATGCTGTGCACTGTCCAGAACTAGTAAGAAATCCGTTTTTTCATAAAATTATGTTGGCATGCCCGCAGAATCTTTTCAGGAATAATTGTCTTCAATTCTTTCAATTTTTTTTGTGTGTGTAAGAGGTACGGCAAATATCACGTAAACTTTGGAACTGCATCAGTTTTCAACCGAAGAAGCGCCTGATAACAAGAAAAGTGAAGTCCACAAAATGGCCATGACGAGGTCAAATATTTTAATGCAGATTGTTTACGCAAAATGCTCATCTTTTTGCACAAATGGTGCGGCCAGGGAAAAACAAGAATGGGAAAGTACACCTCGAATACGGGCAAAACATGTCACCGGAAACAGTGCGCAGTATGCTTGCACAAAACATCACAAATGTACATTTAAATATGCAATCAATATACGGAACTAAGCAATGATCACTATACATAATGCCCAAAATAAGGCAAAAGAACATGCTGCACAATCACAGAAACTGATATGTCCTTGGGCCAAGCTGCTGTCTCGGACGCACCATGTGGACAGAACTATAAAGGAAGAACGCAGAAACAACGAAAGAAACTATTCCAATCGCAGTAGAACAGCGCCGGCGAAAACAACAGACCAGACGAGGAGAAGGATACGTAACACAAGGCGCTTGTGTTACGTGTCCTTCTCCTCGTCTGGTCTGCTGTTTTCGCCGGCGCTGTTCTACTGCGATTATGAACCAACTAGCCCAAAAGTACATCTTGACAAACTATTCCAAAACTCTTTTAAAAGTGCGAACCACTATTGTGCACTCAATATAACAGGAGAGTTGTCGCTTCTAGTTCAAAAAGCAATGAAGAACGAAAACGACACATGAAAGTAACAAACAATACCGCTATTATGGCTTCCCAATAGCTGAATTTGTTTGGTAACGCCGCGTATGCCGACCTCTCAGTGAACAAGGTGAAGCTGTCGATTGGCTGTTTATGTCCATCTGATGCTCGTATTTGTATGCTTATATTAGGTCACGGTGTTAACTGCTAAAAGGTACAAAATCCTCACTGCTTTAACAGGTGGTGACATTGACCCGAACTCTGGAACAGCAGTGTCTTTTCCTTTCGTTTGCGCTGATTTTTGTCCTGCTCGCTATCAAAGGACAAAATTGACCCGGCGAGGAAGCTTAGCGAAGCGGTCAATGACTTCCGACACGCTATGTCGACGTTTCTGTGGGCGTACAGAAGTGCCAGGCCAACCATGCGTTCCTCAGACATCTCGGAGCGTAAGTAGTTCTTAAGTAACCTCATGCTTGAAAACGTTCTCTCTGTGCTGGCAGTGGTCACTGGAAGGGTGACTAGAATCTGGAGTAGCTTGTACACATTCGGATAGGACCTGCTGTCGCAGTGAGAGAGGGCATCGATTCCTGTATTGGGGCAGCTGGTTTGCTGCTTTGTTCGCCCACTTTGTCCACCATAGTCGCTGTTCTTCCAAAGCAGCCCTCGTTTCGACGTCATGCGCAAAAACGTTCAGGAGATTTTCTGCTCCTTTCTCCCGATCATCTTGCATTGGTGGTACTGCGGATGGTGTCCTTTAGAAGTGCCCTGTGCTTTTCGAACCGTTGGTTTAGCTGGGCTAGTACCTGGTCCATGAACGGAATGAACAGGGTTCTGCGAAAATATTCTTCCGCGCTTTCGAATGCATTGTTCCCAAGGTTTTGCTTCCGGACACCGGCTCTACGGCTGGTGATCTCCACATTCAGTTTTTCTGCCAATACCTGCACTTGTGCAAATATTTTTGAGAAAGAAGCATTCGCGTTCTTGCGGTCATTTTCAATTGTCTGCTGTACCGCTTCTATGTTGTCAGTGGCAGCGCTCATGTCGATACTCCTCGTATGCAGCTTCTTTGACAGTGGCAAAGTCAGTGCTAACACTTGCTCCGCCACATGCAGGCTTACGAGGAACGCTGGTGACAAGAGTGCCAACATTTGACTGTTTGCCTGCACTGGACTTTCGCCATTTCCGTTAAACTTAATCTCCTCTAGTGCTGCTATCAATGGCTCAAATATGCTCACAAATGAAAGCACTGCATCATGCTTCTCGACCCAGCGCGTTTCGCATAGTCCCAAAAGGCGCTGCCTTGTAGACTCAGGACAGCTCAAACTTATCATTTTTCGCAAAACGTGTGAGCGGCTAGAATATTTATGGAAAAAGACTGACGTCGCTTTTAGAGTCCCAAAACAGTTTCGGATGTCTGTGATGGAGCATGCCGCTCACAGAACTGGATTAAGGGGGTGACTGGCGCAGTGAGTGCAGAGTGCGGCTGGATATTTCTCCTGAACAGCAGCTTGAACACCATTCGTTTTGCAGACCATCGAGCTTGCACCATCGTAGCCTTGACCACGGAGATGCTGCATGTTAATTCTAATGTCTGTAAGGAAGCTTATGATGGTGTCGGTGAGGGCCTGCGGTCGACTTTGGTCGTGAATTGGCACAAAGCCTAAGAACACTTCTTCGATTTCGTTCGCATCCTTATTAAGGTAGCTTGCACAAACAGTAAGCTCCTCGATACCAGCAACATCCGTCGTTTCATCAGCAAGTACGGAGAAGCAGCCTGCAGCGTTTACTTTTGCGACTAGGCTTTCCTTGATGATTGCAGCAGAGATTTCTATAATGTGGTTTTGTACATCTGGACTAAAATATGAGGCCTTATTCGGGCAATTTTCCAAGTGCTTTTTTAGATCCGTGTCGCCACAGCCGCACGCATGCGAAGCAGCGCTCTGAAGTTGCCTGTATCTGTAGAGGAGGCTGTGCTTGAATCCATGGGACCACTGTCTCTATGTCCACGGAGAGCCACACCTTGCCGCCCACAAAAGAGAACTGTCTCAACAATAGGCTGTAACTTCCTTCGGTTCTCTCTTATTTGAATATGCCTGCCATGTTCCAGTTCATCAACAACACTGGGCACACATCCTGAGAAGGTTTGAAGAATTATCGGCTACCAGCTGAGCGTCAGTGTGATATTTAGTGGCTTCATGTGCACCGAAGACTTCGAGGGCGTGCTTCCACATTTGAAATGGCTTGGATACAAGGGCCCCAGTGCACGCATGTTGGCCCTTGCCAGCTCACTTCTGCTAAAAAGGACACACACTCGGCAAAACGCACCCTCTTGAAGCGCTGAGTAGCTAAGCCATCGGTACCTGTCCAGCCAAGCCACCTGAAACCTTCGTTTCTGCTTCAAATCGTTCATAGGCATAAACATGTAGCCTGGCAGAGGAATTCAAGGAGAAGTTAGCAGTTGATGTTTTGTCTGATCATCCACTTTTGAGTCGTCTGTGTGGAGCCCGATATCAAACTTGCCTTTGCTAACATTTCGAGGGTCTGAAAAAGATAAATAATTAAATAAATAATAATAAGGCTGAAGCCCAATGAATCCCACCCCCCGGGTGATGCCCCTGGTCGGTGGCGTATGAGAGCACGAAAAATTTCGGGGGGGGGGCTGAAGTTCCATAAGCCCCCCCCCCCCTGGCTACGCCCCTGGCTTGTTGTATGGCACCCTTAGTTAAAGCTAGGACGACGAAGGCTTCAAAGCCCAATAGCCACAGTTGGTGCCCAGCGTGGTTCTTGGCTCCTGCCTGTAGGAATGGCACAGCAGATGATGGTCCAGTCCTTTGTTTTGGTCGTCGTGTTCTCGTGTAGTGCGTTCTGGAATGTTTGGAGCATGTTTGTTTGTTGCGTTACGTCTTGGTGTGTTCTTTTTTACGCGGTATTTCCTCCACCGATGGTGCAGGTGGACGGAAAACAGCTCCGGTCTGTGATGCCCTCGCCTACCAGCAGCAAGCAAGATCCTGTGCTCCACCAGGATGACCAGCTGCTGGCACAGCAGCTGCATACATTTCAGCATGTAGCTTAGATGTGCGACATGGTAATGGAGCTCATAAGCCGTCCATCCACAGGAAGTGGTTGATCTGAATTTGAATTTGCAGTTGACGTTCTGCCAGTCGACGATTACTGTTTCTGACTGGTAGACCTGGCTCGTTGACCATGAGCAGCACCTGGTACCGCCTGTCTTGCTTTGTTATGCTGCGGTCAAATGCGGAGAGGTGTGCACGTCTATTTCTAGTGGTTGCGAATAGGTTCCATCAATCCCGATAGCATCAAGACACCACATCAAAGATACGTTGAAGTCCACTGCAGAAAAATTGGTGCTCGAGACAAACAGTGCGCTAGATGGAAACTGGATGTCAGATGATAAAGGCCTTTGTACCACCCATCCAAATGTTGTCTGTATCCCTGTTAGCCTCTCACTGATGTGATCAATTTTCCCGGTAGTCACCTTCCAATAGGTGTCGGATCATATGAGCATGGTACGTCATCTTCTTGCCATGTGTCCGCTTCACATGTGTCAGCTATATTATATTTCTTTTCAATAAGTGCCTGCAAGATATTGTGTTCTAGTGGTGCACTTGTTACTGTGCACATATCTGGAATTGTTAATGCACAGTAGTATCATTAAATTGGCTGCACAGTCGCACGAAGACATGCCCGGCACGGAGCTGCCTCTGTGATTTGGAGCTTCCAAATGTGTTGAGAGAAAGCTCTTCCCTACCAACGATGGAGCACTGAAGCATTCTGGCCGCATCTGCGCGAATGTAACTATGCTGGCTACCGCTGTTTAAAAGCACTCGAATGAGGATTTGTCGGTTTCGGGACTCTGTCCATATGCAGCCTGTTTGCAGCAATACAACTGTGAATCTGATGTGAGTGTTTTGGGCGGTTGTCACAGTCCGAAGGCTCGGGGAAGATGATCTTCCCAATGCAGCGGATTCAGTATTTGGCAACAGGCCCAAGGCAGGTCTCGACAGGTCGCACAGAATAGTCAGGTGGTGGCGATGGCAGGTATCACATGACGGCTGGTATCAATGTGCTTATCCACGTCTTTCCTGTGTTGCTGTGTCTACTTTTGCACTGAGCAGTTTTAAGTATGGGATATCACGTGCAACACTGTTGGACTTTTTACAGAACATTGCTATGTGGTTGCGTGTACTGCAGCAAAAACAGCAGTTATGTTATTCTGCAGCCTCGCTGGCTTGCAGTCAGCTGACTGATGGGTGTTGTGGGAAATTATGCCATGCCCCTTGCGGTTGCAAAGTGGGCACACTAGGTTGGCCGACATGATGGAACCTGTAAGAGCTGCAGCCGATGGAATGTGTCTTGTGCTATCCATGTTCTCCATCGTTATGGTCATGTCTTTGCCTTCATATAGATGATGACGTGGCTACAGGTGACCTTTCTTTTGCACTTCTAATTGGATGTGAAGAAAGGTTAAAAGGTTCTCCGCTTGAGTCATTCTGTCTTCGGGAGTATCTGTCCCACTAGTTGTGCGGTCATCTTCTTTTTTCCTTCTTTCAACACATGATAGCCAGATCATGTGGCAAGCAATGCTTCATGACACGAGGCCTTCTAATGTACTCACTCGAAATTGCACATTGTCGTGGAGTGTACGAAGTTTGGCAACACCTGACGAGCTCTTCAGTGGACTCAATGCTAAAAGATGATCAACGTGATCATTAATAGGAAGATCTCGCCGTCTGAACCAATCTGTAAGCAGCTGGATTGTGAGCTTGGAATTCTGCACAGCTAACCGGATGCCTTCAATCGACCACTTTGCGCTGCTGGTCAAGTACGTTAGCAAATACTTTAACCTTTCGATGCGCGGTAATTCATTATTCTGGGGGATCGTGGCGTCGTAATGGTCCCAAAAGGCCTGCCATTCATGCAGATTACTGTCTAATGTAGGTATCTGAAGTACTGCGTAGTGCAACTGATCGGTGATGCTGCTCTTTCACGTGGTCCGGAGCATCAACAGAATTTGGAAGGTTAAGGTTGGTCGATCTGGGTCCAGAAGCTTGAGCATGCGTTCTCGTAGCCTGCTCACGTTCTTGCAGCCAGAACTCTGCACACGCTATGGCGTAGCTGATCTTGTCATCCTGTGCCATTTCGACTTTGTGGTCAAGATTGTCTTCTTCTGTGACTGCAAGAATGACTTCGTCCAGTCTCCAGAATGCTGATTCTTTGTCCTTAAGATAGTCCAGTTGCACGTTAATTTCCGAGAGGTTGGAGTTCGTTTGCTGTAGCAGGGCCGTGAACTGTTAGGGCTTGTGTGACACCAACCCTGAGTGCACCACGCTTCTTCCACAGCTGGTTCGCGTTCACCATGGCTGTGACGAGAAGGCGTCCCTCGAGGGGGAGTCCTGGGTTTCGTGACACCAACAAATATCACGAAATGACTGGCTTCATTAAAGACACTTCTTTAATCTTCAGTGATGCCGAATGGTCCCCCTCCCCTGCCCGCTGTTTTTCTCTCGCCTCTCTTCACTTCGGCATCTTCCTCTTCCCATGGGTGCTACAGGTTCTTGTTGCTTTCTTCCGGCTAATTTTTCAACACTCCCACCCCCTATATGACACTGCACCATCCTTCCTCATGGTCTTCAGTAATAAGCGTCTTTTTCTCCTCTTAAAGGGACACTAAAGGCAAATGTTAAGTTGATGTGGGTTGTTGAAATAGTATTCCAGAAACTTTGTAGTGCTTGTTTCGTGCCAAGGAAATGCTTATTTTGAAATAGATGCATGTTTTAGTGGTGCGCACGGCATTAGCGCCCTTCAAATCACCCGCCTGAATGGGCCTTCAGACGTAGCAGTGGCCGTGCCCAACGTTGCCCATCTTTACTGCCCTTTCGCCGACGCTACTGTTTCTTGTGCAAGAGCGGCCATCAACCTTGCCAAGACGCAGCCACGGGCCACTCCGAAACTGTATAGTTCACTGTAACGGAGCTTAGCTTGGCCAGCACCAAAAGTAGAGTATCAACAGTGAAAATAGCGAGAGCCAAGCACATGCAGCAGCACGCGATACCAAAATTGCCACTCAGATGTGACTGTGTGAGCGAAGTGCAGCTAGGCGAAAACTGAACTTTTTAACCACTCAGGCCGTTCCCCATGGTAACGCCAAGAGGTTCTTTTTTCCGTGAATCAAATGGAAACAAACAAGTAGCATTTTATTACGTCCTGTGATGCACGGAAGGTTCTTTTTTTATCGCAACTAGTTTGATTACTAGTGGTTAATTGTACTTGGGACTCTTGACGTCACCGAGCTCATTCGAAAATATCCCACTGGTTGCGCATATCGTGTCCTTCATTTACCTTAATTTCTCGATTAGTAGAGCACTGCTGTTGATAATATTGACGTTTTAGATGTTCTCACTCATTGATTTTTCACTCTGACATAAATTGTTATTTGCCTTTAGTGTCCCTTTAAGCACTACCACCACTACTACTCATTCTACTACTCACCTGAAACAAGTGGTGGATGTGGCAAGCGGCATGTTGAAGTCACTGATGTGTTTAAAGTATATTTTGTCATTATACTTGCAATGTACGACACGTGCATGAGCTGGAGACATGATAGGTGCAACTGTGGATCATAGCAGGAATTTAAGAGCAAAATGTTTCTGCTACGAGGAAACTACGACGTGTCTTTCTGAGCCAAAAAGAAAATCGGTATTCATGATGTTTACATGGCATTGGTTACTCGAAATTGGATGGCCTAGGGATACTTCATTTGTCTCTGGAACTGTACACAGACGTTCGGTCACAATTTAGATGCTTTGTGGGGGATGTGTTTTCACAGGGCAGCAATCTTGCCGACAAAAAGATTGGAACGCATACAAAATTAATAAAATAATGGTGTACTTGCACTGCTGCTGCAGCTTTAAACAGTTGTTTTCGTGCTTGACCCACAAGCTGCTCACCATGACAGCTTACATAGCTGCTGGAGGCTGTGCCTGCAACATGTGCGGCCAACAAGGAAGCAGATGTCGATTGGAGGACTCACGATGACGACATTTGTCAATCGATCATATGTGAGAGTGCCTATAAGCATGGTGCTGTAGGTCTATAAAAATTAAATCGTGTGTAAAAAGTGGGTGCCTTTACACTGACAAGCTGTGACTTTGTTTGCAGTGAGCCACCTGAGCGACTTCCTGTACCAGAAACTTGGCTTGGGAAACGATGAGGAGCCCGTGCACGTCCTCGACGAGCCCAGTATAGACGGCATTGTACGATACATCAAGAGTGGAAAATGTGAGTTTGTGAGCATGTGTACGTTTACTTTGACGGGCATATAACAGGGGACATATAATAGTAGCAGTTCACTAAAGCATTGGTCTCTAAGCAAAGTCAGTAGTTGGGATGGCTAGTACAATATGGTCTTGTGCATTCGGATATTGAATCATTGAGGGTACTTAGAGGACAGTAAACAAGCACTTACTACTTGAGCACGCGTTTATATACCGAACCAACGTGCAAATTCTGTTTCTGTTTGACATTCAAGTCGTGTGGAAGCTGCTTGTCATCTCGTGACTTATTTCCATACCCAGTGTTAAATACGTACTTGCAACTTCCTTCTCATTGTGCTTGGGGCGCAGTACCTGTGTCCTTATCCAGCCAATGTGCACAATGTCAGTGAAAGCACTGTTTTCTGCAACCACTGTAAACAAAACTGTTGTTGATTTGAGCGAAGTGGTGTTATGTGTAGTGGTAAACACTAAAGTAAAGGCTATAAACGAAGAAATAAGCAGAATGTGGGTCGGTGTTATTGAAACTTCAGTGCGGTTTTCACTAATGTCTTGCCAAGGAAGATTTCGCCACTTATTTTGTGTCTCACCTGTGTGGTACTGTCAAGTGTGCAGCCAAATACAGTAGACTCCTGTTAAACGAAAGCTGAAGGGACCAGGAAAATATGTTTCATTTAACAGGAGTTTCGTTTACTGAGAGATGAAAAGGGGTGAAGAATGCAAGCACTAAACCAATCATGTTAGAGGCAGTGTTCATTTAAGCAGCCAGCGAGTCTACTGTACATCCAAACGAATTCATGTTATGGTTACTTGTGCTTCTCTTAAGAACATGCGACAGGGACACTACACAAAACAGACACAACCCTGTCCCACGTTGTTAAGAAGAGCGTAAGTAACCGTACGATGAATTCCTACCAACTAGCCCAGACCACTACCCATACAAATGAAGGTGAGCGTGACCCCTCTGAATAAGGCATACGCCTGCAAGGACCAGAGGATGAGCCATAAATAACAAAGATGGAATGAACAATGTTTTGCTGTAGTGTTACATCTCACAGTTTCACTCGGAGTTAAGTTTTCCAAAAGCATGCCGATTCTTTCATTTACACGCAGCAGTTGCTGCTGTATATGCTCACTGAGAGCAGCAAAACCTCGATGATATGATTCTCACGGGGTAGCTTGAAATATTATCACTTGAAATTCATATGTTCAAAGCAATACCTAACAGCGTATGGGTTCGAGCAAGTTTTGTCCTCCGTCTGAAAATTTTCGCACTTAATGTCAATGTTTCAAAAGGAGGGAAACATTACAAAAAAGTAAATTAACTGGGGCCGAAAGAATTTATAAGTGTTTGCTAGCTGTGTACACTGTTCACGCACATGGCAACAGAAACCTGATCAACCTAGCCTGAATACCCACATCTTACGCATCCCTGAAGCTCGTGATTACACAACCTGTAGCACTATTTGCACACGGGAAAAAGCAGGCATCAAGCGAATAGCTATTTTGTCCAGCCTTTGCACCTGTTGCAGATTGTCGGTAGCATATATCTAGTGTGTTGGTTGCCTCCAGCAACGGCAAAGGTAGTTTCATATTTAAGCTCATGTGAACCGTGACTGTCACTGATCCCGTTAATGGGGATAGCAATCGCTGGGCGGATTCCAAGGGCTGCCGTCTCGGCCCTCTGAAAACGCACCACGAAAGCACGGACAATTTAGAGTTGGTCTTTTTAGTGCACCAGCGAACGCCGGTTGTGGTCCAAAGACCTAGTCAGAGCTAAGAGTCGATAACACAAATGAAATATATTCTCAGTTAAGGCAGTACAACATCAGAAACACATGCACACTCGGCTGGTACTAGTAGTTCCAACTTCACAATATAACACAGATGGTGTTAACACAACGGTAACTAAACAAACAGATCGTGCGCTACAAATGCAATCTCATGCATTACAACTATTCAAGAACAGTTAAAGTCCCAAATATTCAACAGCATATCCAGTCCACAATTCTTGGACGGTTCTTGAATGCTTCTCTTCTAAGAAACACTCACGCCAACTCCAGCGGTGATCGCATAGTTCCCTCCATCGACGTAACTTGTCACAGCTCACGCGTCGTCGTCATACGATTCTTCCAGAACCGACGATCGACTGACTGCACAACATCATAAACACGTCTTCTTTGGCTGATGGAGCCACACTCAGCCTAACTTCACCATCTCTGGGCCAACTGTCTCATTCACTCACTACGACTGCTCGCTGGTTGTCGTGGCACACTTTTATCTCCTCTCCCCAGGGTTCTAGAAGCGTCGGGAGCGTTCTCCGGCGTGCAGCACAGCCAAAGCTATGGAATGTTCGAGGTTTTTCTCGCTAGTTTCACTCGTGGCGGCGTCGCTCGGCGATGCGTCATCCTTTCCATCTAGAAAGATCCAGGCTTTGCCGGGCGTTTTTGATCTGAGACTGCTAGTGGGCGAGGAAGGATGCGGCGCGTCGGCGTCTTTTGATACTTGTTTTTTCGTCATTTGCACTTCTTGGGCGAGCATCGGGCACCGTGCTATCCTGCTGCCGTTCGAAAGCGGCCGTGCACGCGTTTTATTGACGCGCTCGTTTGTGACACTGACTTCTAGTGCTAGGATTGGCTGGGGAAACCATGCCATTTGTACTATGGTTTTATATGAGGAAACATTAGAGGCTTTTCTTTCTTGCAGGCAAAAACATCATTGCTATGATTGGAGCTGGCATATCTACAGGTGAGAAGGCCTTGGTTTCATTCAGAGTGCAGTACCAAGATATTGAACTGCAGAATTGCAATTCACACCATTTCAGCACTTATCGTGCAGGGCCAGCTAATAATCTACATTTTCTAACCTTTTTTTTACCCTCTCACAGAATTCTGTGTATCGCTGACTGTGCAGCCATGTTTGATAAGACACTGTTCATATTGTGGCTACTGGGAAATTCAACAGAAAAAGTAAATGCACTTCTCAGAGTACTGGCAAAAAGAAGTATCCATGATATATGTCAGAAAGAAGTAATGTCAGTGCAAAGTGCACAAGTAGAAAGAACAATTACTTATTTTCATAGCAACTGGCTATGCAGCATTAGTTTTTCTTCAAAGCGTTAGCAGACAGAACCGACGTCTTTGTAACACAAGCAGCTGTGTTGTGACAATATGTGGTGAGAGAGATGAAATGGCGATGGTATGACAGTGATGGCATGATGATACTTTAGTAGTTTTTACTCTGGCGAAGAGAACCTGGATTAATTCAGGAGGTGGCACAATGTTGCGTTGCGTCTCCCCACGGTTGCCTTCCATGAGGAATGTAAAAGTGGGGCTTATTCTAGGGCTGTGCAATATAAGTGATGTTATGTGGACGGTTTTGCGTGGAGGCTTGGGGCATTGGCAAGTATAGCAACCTCAACAAGAATAAATGTTCTTGGACAGAGCACGTTCAATGCATGGTGAAACAGACATACGAAGGCAGGGAAGAAGAGAGAAGAGGATGAGGACGAAGTGCTTCTGAAAGTCTGCACTGCGCTACCACTATCTCCTTTTCCTGTCAATAAAACTATTTTATCACAAGTCACCCTAACAGTTGTGTTGGGAGCTTCTGGGTAATTGACACCTGAAGATGGAGGTTGAACCGCAAGTTCTTCAACGCAGCCGACGCCTTGCTGGACTTCTACCATTCACCGGAGTTGGACATGTTCCACGACGCGGATGAACAATGACCCATCCCAACCGCGGTGCCGACCACTTCTGCTGAACAACTGAGAGGTGCGCGTCCCATCGAAGGAAGACCGGACGAAGACTTCGAGAAATGGCTCGTCCCTTACAAACGGGCGAGCACCGCCAACAAGTGGAATAGCGCTTCTCATTTTTCGAACGTCTTGTGTTTCTTACGGATACTGCATCAGGAAATGTTAACAACATAGGAGAGATTTATTTCTGAAATCAAAGAGCTTTTCGGCGGCTCAGCAACGAAAAAGGAAAGGGCAGAGCAGACTCTAACGCGACGTGCGCAAGTGCCAGGCGAAATCTACACAGCCTATACTGAGGCAGTTGTAAAACTATGCAGGATGGTGGACCCTGGAATGTCTGAGAAAGGCGAAGTCAGTTATATCAAGAAAGAATCGCCGAGGACATTTGCAATTTCCTCGTAGCAAAAGACACACCCGCTCCTGCCGCTGATGTCATTCGGCACTTTAGATGCATCACGCCGAAATTAGGCAGGCTAGCCAATGTGATGACACTTGAAGCACAGATAGCAACCAGGCATTTGATCTTGCATCAACAATCTGACGAATAGTCCAGGAAGAACTCAGCCTGCACATCAAGTGACACACCCAGGCAGTCATCATTCCAACCTACCCCATAGTTCGAGTCAAACATTGCATTCTTCTACTCGTATCAAGCATCAAGGGGCATTGAGGATTATGAGCTCGAGCCTCGACAACAGCCACACCTTTATGACAAAGGCTGTACCTAGGACACTTGACAACAACGAGAACACCCTGTGACGTGACGTCAGGCCACGACAAGAACAGCACCAACGCCATCACTATGACGCGACTTACGATCAATACAAACGGATTTCAGCGACAATCTTGAAGGACACCACCAATGTTCTTGCCACTGGAACAGGTACTTATGACCTGTGTTCGACCGATTTCACTCCAAGGAACTGTTTCTCGCACGAGACCAGACACAGCGATTCTCTAGCATCTCAGCAGAGCCTCAAACTACTGACTAACCGTCCTCGTCACTCTCCATCCCCTCGGTGCCGTTTTCTCCTCTGCTGCCAGGAAACTAGCATCTTGTGGCCAATGGAGGTGAGGGGGCAGACGGTATTTGCAAGATATACCGTATTTTTCCCTATGTAACCTGCACCAAAAAAAGCGGAAAGATATGTTAGAAAACGAGGGTGCTGGTTTTTTTTGGGGGGGGGGGGGCGGGGGTTATATGCATGTTTTTTTTTGTTTTTTTTTGTAGAGTTAAAGTTAGGGGTGTGGGTTATATGCAAGGGCAGGTTATATGCAGGGGCAGGTTATATGCGAGAAAATACGGTACCACATCTGTTGTGATGCTCAATAATGCTCCTGCATGCGCTCCTTAATGCAGTGCAGCGTTCGTATTGTCACATGGTTGTGACACTGAAAAAGCCTGCAGCAAGACTTGGAAATACGCAACTCTTTATTGCAAGAACTTGTGCCTGGAAAAAAAAAAAGTCAAGGTACGAGCAATTAACGCTGCACACTGATAGTGGCGAGAACAGTTGGCAGCCATCAAGAATAATGGTCCAGCCAGCTTTCTGGGTCTTCAAACGATTATCTACGGAAAATTGGTGGCTCCCTAGGCTGCTGCATCAAGACTGTAGCCAGAGTCACAGTAGTATTCATCGTGGCAGTTGTCCTCATCGCTGTGGCTGTCTTATTCGGTATGGGTTGTACTGCGGTTGCAACCTTGCACCCTGCGGCTAGCTCATTGCTGCACGCGGAGTTCAGTGTCTTCTTCAGGCTGTGGGCTTGGTTCCGGCTTTTCGTGGGTGTCCGAAACATGAAGGAACTAGCATCTCCACCAGGTATCACGTGGTTGTGACGGCTAAGAAGGCTGCAGGTAGACTGGGAAATGCGCAGCTCTTATTGGGTGAACTTGTGCCCAGAAAATGAAAAGTTAAGGTAGAAGCAATTCATGCTGTACATTGATAGTGGCGAGAACACTTGGCGGCTGTTGAGAAATCCGATCAGTGGTAAGGCCTGTCGGCATTTATACGTGAAGTCGAGGCTTTACGGAAGCCCGTCTGGTCGGGAAGTAACATGATAGAATAAAAGCAGGAACCGGCCATGAAATAAAATGCGGAAAAGACGTTTCGGCTCCCCTGACGGGAGCCTTGTTCACAATGAAAGCGAGGACAAGTGAAGCGATGCTTATGAGGGCTTAAAATGTGACGTTTTGTGACGTTTCGAGTTTATCGGATCCCATCTAAAGACTGTGATAGTGTATATATTGGCGAGACAGGAAATTTTGTACAGCGGGTCAAACAGCATGTCATGACGTCAACAGAAAAAAAGTTTTCTTCGATGCCTTGGCCGAGCACGCTGAAAACTTGAGCCCCACATTGATTTTGATAACGCCACGATCTTGAAAAAAAGAGAAAACTGGCTGCAAGACACCTTTAGAATCCATCATGATTCAAACGACGGATCATACTTTGAACCGAATGACGGAACACTCCCTCTATCTACAGCCACTGCTTACGTCACATTTTTTTTAAAGCCCTCATAAGCATCGCTTCATTCGTCCTCCGCTTTCATTATGAACAACTCCCGTCAGGGGAGCCGAAACGTATTTTTCCATACTTTATTTCATGGTCTTGTCTTGCTTTTATTCTATCATGCATTTATACGTGTGGCATCGAAGATTCCGCCTTATTGCTATGGCCGCGTTAGTTCCACAATAAACTCAACTGTTCATGTCACACGTTCAAGCTTATCAGAACAATCTAAAATAATCGGGAATGTTCTACATGCTGGCGCAGCGCATGCGAAGCAGTGGTTACATGTGTGATGAGTCGGTTACATAAAATACAAAATGAAGCGTGTGTGTCGTATGAAGCCGAAATTACTGAATGTTGCATCATCTTGCATGCATGTTGGAGAGGAGGCTCTCGGGAACAGCTAAGGAAAACCGTGCTTCATGTCCTGGGTAATGCGAATGACAATGCGAATGACTACGAGCCTCAGGGATTGAACTTCATTTATTCCTCATAGGCCCTAACTTCGGTTCACAGCTTTGGCAGCGCACTGGTATTGATTGGCAACAACTAGAGGT
>NC_051186.1:81666255-81693044 GCF_013339695.2 Rhipicephalus sanguineus
GTTTTTGTCAGCGTTCGGACGTATTACGAGGGTGACACTTAAGAAGCATTCTTGGGCAAGTTGGTGATCCATTATGTGACTAACAGCGCAAAAAGGAGGGACCAGGAAGACAGCGCTCGTCGTCTCCATGAGTGCCTTGTCCTTTTTTTGCGTTTGTTAGTCACATTATGGTTACACGGTATTTTTAACTAAGCCTATGTTTTTTAAAAAGTATTCTAATAGGTTTACTTTGGAGAAAGAGTTGCACTGGTATCAGCAACCATCGCACATTTCAAGGTTTAGGAAATATAGCTTGCCCACTAGTGTCTCGCCCATTTTAATGTCTATCTGTTTTTAAAAAAAATGCATTTATTCAAAGCCATCCCCTTTTTACTACCCCCGCCGTTTCTATGTTGTGCAGCTCTAAGGGCTATTCAAAAAGTAAGGGGCGTTCGCTAATATTTAAATATTTACACGTCAGAATGAAGATTTAATTGTGCAGCGTCATCAGCTAATTCTTCGAGAAGGTACTGAAGTTATTGTTGTGACTCAGTAGTCGTCTGCTTTTCAGGGAATTACGCCAATGTCTGCGAAAATCGTTGCTCGCGCCTGTTGTGAAGTGCGAGCTGTAAGTTGATTTTTGCTTCCCAAAGGGTTACCAGCTTCTCAAATTTGTGCGGCGTTGGACCTAGTTCATGGACATGAAGTGATGAGTGAAGTAAAGGTCATATAAAATGTTGTCGAGACTTCACAAATGGCCACGCAAATGTGCACGACGAAGAGCGGAGTGAAAAGGCCAGAATCCAGACCAATGAAACTGTTCAACAATTAGTGGATCGGGAATTGCGATTAAATCGACGACTGACAGTTGGTCGTCTGTCGGATGAATTTCCTTTTGTCATCCGCAATACAATTTGCACGATTGTAACTGAAAAGCTCAGATATCACAGAGTGTGTGCAAGGTGGGTACTAAAAGTGCTCACCGACCAACTCAAACAGCAAAGAATTCCCAGGCGGCGAACTTCTACGCAGAGAGACAAAATTAAGAAACTGGTGCAGCGGTACGAAAGGTACTTAGTATTTAACGGTGATTGTGTAGAAAGTGTGAAGTAGTTTTTTGCTAAACTATGCCCACCAATAGAAATATTTACTAACGAATATTTGTCTGGGAGGGGGGGGGTGCAAGCGGCCTTTACTTTTTCAATAACCCTCGCATGTTGCAGTGTTACCCGATGCTATTTCAAATAAATGTGTATGCCTGAAACTGAGCCGCAATGTGCGCTGCGGTGCCCCGAGCTGGGCGCCATTTTTGCGGTTCTCGTGCAGCAGCCGACCCACGCTTGCTACTGTGTTTGCTGTGTGTACGCGCTCGGTGTTGTGTGGTGTTTCCTTGCCTTCCGTGTACTCGCGTGGTTTCATTAACGATAGTACGGCGTTGGAACTGTCTCCTACCACTGCGTGTTGCACGGATCTAGTCATTTTGCCTGGCTGTGCAAGCGATCGCCGTGTTGCTGCAGTGAAAAGATGCTGCTCAGCGACTACGCCAAGTCGCTGTCTGATCCCGAGCGCAGGAGATACCACATCAAAGTCGCAAAATGCGGTAGCGACGACCCCTTGGCGCTTTCTGATGACCAGTTCACGAACGATGTTGGTTGCTATCCCAGCGTAGACCGTGCGGATATCACGATTATCTTGTTCACGGGACAAGTTTCGTGACGCGGGAGCAGCTTAAGAGCTACAAATCCTCTCACAATTATGTCACAAGCGGCCTCGTGGAGCCACCAAGGGTGAACTCTTCGTGATGGCAACATCGTCGTCGTTTCAAAGGTAGGCTGTTGCTCGCGCTTCCTTTAGCGGCGTTGTGGACCTTGTACCGAGATTGAGGCTCGGCGCCCAGTCGGGATTGGCCTCGTCCATCGAATAAGCTGGTCTTCCTGACATGGAACGTACGCTGCAGTGCTGTACGTAAAATATAACGCCGAGGAGATGCATTTTATGCTGCTGCCGCGCTCACCTGCGATGAAATGCGCCCCGCAAACGCGTAGTGCGTCGCCGATTCGTCCAGGTCTTCGCGACGAATTCTGCTCAGCCATAGAGCTCTCCGCTTTGACGACAGCTCCGTTGTCTTTCGCACACTGTCCTGATATAACTTTCGGCACGACATAGAACCCTACCCGTTGAAAGTTCTCGTCGTTGGGGCTGTTTTCTTGTGCGGTTGGAGCAACCGTAAACAGCGCATTCACCATAGCCGATTGACGCAGCTCGACGCGCAACAACGTCCTGCGGCTTGGGCTCACTTTTACAAGTCCATGCAACACGCAGTGATAGGTGACAGTTCCAACGCCGTACTATCGTTAATGAACACGCGAGTACACGGAAGCAAGGAAACACCACACAACACCTAGCGTGGGGCGGCGCTGCACGAGAACCGCAAAAATGGCGCCCAGCTCGGGGCACCGCAGCGCCACATTGCGGCTCAGTTTCAGTGCATACTCCCTATACACCTACAGGCCATAAAACCAGACTATGACCAGAAAAGCTGAGTTGGATGTATTTTTGTAGCCATGCAAGAGAATAATTTCAAATAAATGTGGGGTATCTATACACCTACAGGCCATGAAACCAGACTATGACCAGAAAAGCTGAGTTGGGTGTCTTTTTGTAGCCATGCAAGAGAATAAAGGAGCACCTATATAAAAATGTGTTTTATTGCAGTAACTCATCGCAAACTTTTTCTTTGGAACGTTTGTTGCATGCACTGATCCCCTCTCATTCGTTTGGAGGGTAGCTTCCGTTCCTTTTGCCTTGGCCGATGAGCATAGATGCTCGGTGCGGCATATGGTTTCAGTATTTTTCCACCCGGTGTCTTGCAGTATTATTTATTCGAACTTGATCGTCTAAAGCAATGAAGATATCACGCGGAGTGCTTCAACGAAGGCAGGGGCGTAGCCAGAAATTTTTTTCGGGGGGGGGGGGGGGGTTGGTCACACCATACTTTAGATGTTCGTGCGTGCGTTTGTATGTGTGCGTGTATATATAAGCAGGCTAAACTAAAAAATTTCGGGGGGGGTTTGAACCCCCCCCAACCCCCCTCCCCCTTGGCTACGTCCCTGAACGAAGGAGCCTTGACCGACCTCGTGCATAGCAGTGTGGCATACTCCAAAATGGCCCTTTCCTTGTGAGCTACTAGTGTTGAAGCCACCCCGGTAAGATAAACAAACGCAGCTGGCAGCTGTATTGAGGTCCCGAGCCATTGTGAGAAATACAGGGCGTGACAATGAGCACTACGCACAAATCTACAGCATAAAGAATGCCGAACAATAATAGCGTTGGTGAGATTAATGCTCGTGCATATGCCCGAACGCCGGCCAGGCGAAGGGCGGCTTCAAGTTATAAACATTGCAAATTCACTTACTTCGTCGCATAGCCGGGTGTTTTATGTGAGCACAAATTCCTTGCGCCTGATTTTGTAGAGCCATAGCTTCCTTCAGCAGATATTGCGGGTACCACGCGGAACGAGAGAAAAAAAAACGATTTTTTCCGCCCTCTGCGCGGTGATGAGGCAACCGAAGCCCGGCATACAGCCCGTCACGCTCCAAGCATTCAATTCAAACACAAAAATTCCTGCGTCCACTCAAGCATCAGGTACATAGGCACTTCCAGTTGGCAACAACAATGCGAGAGGTGCGTGAAGAGGCGCCTGCTTGAAAGCACAGACATCATGGGGACGTTTGTACCATTTGAGGACCATTGAGGACTACCTCAGGTCGTCAAGTGTTGTCTGGGTACCTAACATCTGCAAAGCGGTGGTGCCGCTGGATCCTTAGTTCTTCAACAATCAGCGCAAGAACGGACAAGGGACAAGAAAGAGAACATAGACGAGCGCTGTCTTCCAAGTGAGAGTTTATTGAAAAAACGCACATGTATATATATGTCATCATACCACGCCAAGTGAGCCACTGATATGCCTTTCGGTGGCGCCTTTCTGCGCATTCAGTCATTATGTATTTCTTCCTGTCCGATAAAGGAAAGAAGATGACTCTTAAGGGCTCGTTTTCTTTGTTAGACACAATATTAATGAGAACTAACAGACAATAACGCCAAGGAAAGTATAGGGGGTGTTATCTGTAGTATTTAGAATATAATGTGAAGAAAGTAAAGTGGACGAAAAGACAACTTGCCGCCGGCAGGGACCGAACCTGCGACCTTCGAAATAACGCGTCCGATGCTCTACCGAAGGTCGCAGGTTCGGTCCCTGCCGGCGGCAAGTTGTCTTTTCATCCACTTTACTTTCTTCACATTTATATTCTAAATACTACAGATAACACCCCCTATACTTTCCTTGGCGTTATTGTCTGTTAGTTCTCATTAATATCCTGTCCGATAAGTGGTTCGGCTTAACCTGTTCACGATAGTTACGACGCGATTTTTGTGAGCGCTCACGTGACGGGGTATGATGACATATATACACGTGCGTTTTTTTCAATAAACCCTCAGTTGGAAGACAGCGCTCGTCTATGTTCCCTTTCTTGTCCCTTGTCGGTTCTGCGCTGATTGTTGAAGATGGATTACCAACTAGCCCAATCTCAAACTTTGGATCCTTAGGGCGGAGCGCGCGAAGGTGGAACGGTGACGTGTCGCGACACCAGCCTATCGCAGGGCGCGGCGGCTGGATCAAAAGCTTTCGCCACTTTTGAATGATAGAGGGGCTTTAGTTCAACCAACTTTCGGAAAACAACCGCTAGCAGCGGTGAAATAGGACGCGCTGGCCACCATATGCTGCCGCGCTGACATGGCGCGAGCGGTTTGCGAATGCGAAACTGCGGAGAGCCGTCAAGGGAAAGGAGAGTGAAGAGCAAATGTGACGTGTGCACGCGGCTTTTGTTTTGTTTGTAATTTACTTCTTAAGGTGGTCACCGACATGGGAAAAATCGACCCCACGCGATTAGAGCCGGCCAATGCGTTAAATGTCTGGTTATCTCCTCCTGTAAGCCATGCCGAAAAGAAAGAGACCCAGGAGTGTGTTTACTCAACAGTGTAAACTATGGGCTGCTAGAGAATAAAAGGAAAGGCCGTTTTCTGCGAACCGTGCGGGACAAAGGACAATTGCACGCCTACGTTCAACTGTTGGCGCCTGTGTGGCATCATAAACAATAAGATTTTTCTGCTTTCCTGTCGTAGGTACAGGTCACGCTCACGTCCTTCGTTTTGAAATTTCCATTTATGTAAAATTTTACTGTGCCTACATTTATGACGTTGGAGGCCTAAAACGTGTTTACCTGCCTATTTCTGGCGCCTAAAATGCGCATTTTTAGTGCCTAAAAATCCTGCCTCTATTGATCACTTACACATCTTCATTACATCCTGAAAGAGAAAATACTATAAATATAAACATATATATATAATATATATATATATATATATATATATATATAAATCTATATAATATAGATTATATATATATAATATATATATTATATAATATTGCAAACCACCCTATCAAGATATAGGTATGCCCATTGACCAAACTGACAGCTGCGTCAACAAACAAACTTGCATTTTCACGGAATGCGTTGCGTATGGATGTGTTCAGGTAAAGGAACGTTGGTGCATCTCCGCGGATCCCCTTTAATTTCGCTGAAAAAGAAATATCTTGCTGTCCGAGTCCCCAGGGCCACGAAACCAATTTTAGTGTCGGGAAAAAAAATTGCCTTAGTCAAAAAAATTAGGCAGACCCCACGGACCGTGGGAGTCGACGTTATGCGAAGCATGCGGCGGGTAGGTGACAGTGGCGTAACTTTTTTTACTTAGCGACACGTTACAAAATGTCGCTAAAGATTTGTATAAATTTTATACGCACAGATATATATATGTTTAAGAGACGCATATGTGTTATATAACAAGTTGCTTACGGTTAGGTAACGCTGCCAATGGCACGCGCGCACGTTTCACGAACCCGTGTTGTTGTGTGCAAGAAGTTCTTGACAGTTCTTGAACAAGGGCATCATCACCATGATCAGTGAGCACCAACAGCTGGTCATGACATGTTAGAGGATTCCGGTCGTGATCGTGGTGACGAGGGGTCCATGTGTAGTGAAGTATGTGGTATAGTAGAGCTGTTGGAATTCGTGGATGCCTCGGTCATTTCGCAGACAAATTGTCTGTCGACAGAGCCGGCGCAATGTTGGAACCTGAAGCCACCCTTCGCGTTGGTGAGGTATAGGCGTCGAGGCTGGTTGGCCTGAATAGTACTACGTAGACCAACATCAGTGGATGGCGCTTGTCGTATTCGTAGACTACCTAGGAGTATGTGGCCTACGTAGCCTAGTCTACAAAGCGGCTGTCAATCAATCTGGCATCATCCTCGGTCAGCATGAGGCCATCTCGCAGCCTGGTAAGAAATGAAGACGACACTGCGTCGTTCTGGTGGGCAAAGTGCACTTTACGGTGCGGTGATGTGGATACCATATGTAACTTTCGTTAATGTATTCCTCCGGGGTCGAGCAATGCTTCAATATAGCTTGCTGAATTACTGAAATACAAACGTAATGTTCATTAGACTGCTATAAAAGCGGAGCCAACACTGAAATACAGATGTTAATCTGATATAACGCCTGCATCGTAGGAGTACACATCGTAGGAGTATCATGTAGTGTTTATTGCTTTCTTTTAAAATTAGATAGCCAGCACCACAACCACAAAGTGACGTTGCGCCGACATTACGCCTGCGTAGTCTTTTTTTCCGAACCATTTTATAGACCTGGCGTGGCTCAGTGGTAGAATACCTAATTACCGCGCAGAATGCTTGGGTTCGATTCCTGCTGGGATCCTAACTTTCATTTTTTCCATTCGTTGAGTCAATGCTGCCGATGTTGGTTTTCCTTAACGCTCTAGCATTTAAGTTAGCAATGTCTGTTCTCACCGTTCCTGGGTAGATATAAACTGTCAATCACCTGTGGCGCATACCCGTGCACCGCGGCCCGTGGTAAACGGGTATGTGCTACACGTGTCTAGTGTAAAGGGTTTGACGACGTACGCGACAGGATTTTAAGGTTATTCATGTCATGACCCGGCAGTCATATTCATCTAACCTTCTTACCCTCCCATGCAAAGTTTGGTCTACACCAAGTTAAGGAGGCGATCATGAGAGCACCCAGACGTAGGCGGCTAGATAGATAGATAGATAGATAGATAGATAGATAGATAGATAGATAGATAGATAGATAGATAGATAGATAGATAGATAGATAGATAGATAGATAGATAGATAGATACGTAGATAGAAACGCTCAAAGTGCCAGAGGTTCGCTAAGAAATGCTTCGCATTTAAAAAATTCTTAAGTTTCCACTAAGCCAGAACCGCTTTTTGAGAATTGCGCGAGAATGGGATTTTGACGAGATCCTTCAAAAGAACTATTGTACCGGTGAGTCTCAAAATGTTTCTTGGCATACTATGAGTAACAGGCACGTAGCCAGGATTTTTTTCCGGGGGGGGCCCAAGGCCTAATTGTTCGAAAGACAGTCTTTCCATGGCAAAAACAAAAAAAAGTTGCCTAGAAATATAGAGGGCTGGAAAAATTTCGGGGGGGGGCCCGGGCCCCCCGGGCCCCCCCCCTTGCCTACGTGCCTGATGAGTAACGTACATTTCTAAAATGGTAATTGTTATTTGTCAAAATGTACTTTTGGGCTAGTTGGTTCATAATCGTAGTAGAACAGCGCCGGCGAAAACAACAGACCAGACGAGGAGAAGGACACGTAACACAACGCGCGTTGTGTTACGTGTCCTTCTCCTCGTCTGGTCTGTTGTTTTCGCCGGCGCTGTTCTACTACGGTAATTGTTATCTTACAGTTTGGTTGCACTGTGTATTTTAACAAAAAAAAAAAAAGGCATGTACGGCACATTGCTCAATAATGCTCTAATTTCAGAATTCTTTTTCTCCGCGTCTAAAATAGTAAGAATTGCCCGAATTTCCCATAGTGTTGCCAAAACTTAGATCAACAATTCTGCCAAATACCATTGCCGAGAATGACGTCAAAAACACAAACCCAAAATGTATAAGTGGAAGCACGTCTCTAAAAATTCAATATTTTGAAATTCAATAAAAAAGGGGGGGGGGGCACCTTCGATTTTTTAAAATTCCGCAGAATTAAAGCCAGGCGCGTGTTCTAACTTAATCTGCAAAAACATGTTGCGCTATTTTTGTGAGGTCGGAGTTACAAACCCACCAATTTGGCCAAATTGACATTAAAACGCGCAACCACTTAAATAAGTGAGCATGTAGCTATAGTTGCATGAAATGGCGTGAATGCACCAGGGCTACAATACCGATGTATTTCGACCGTGAGAATCCCTGAAAGCGTAAGATAAGGAGAGGGAGAGCCATGATGGGAAAGAGTGCCAAAACGCCTGTCTACTCTGTAAAGCCACTGCTGTCGAGATTAGGGACAGCCCAGTAGGGAGTGGCTTAATCTGAGGATAAACGGATTGGATAAGGGAATGTTGAGGCGGACCACCAGTGGCCACCTCCCCTTTTCTCTGTTTACCGCAAGGTACTTAAGACTGGACGGAATTCGTTTCCCTTCAGTCTAGGCTGTAATCACTTAACTGATCGATCAGTAAGACTCCGTACGATGCAACTTTTGTCTGGGCCGTAACCACTTGGTGGTCGAACAGTGAGACTCGGTTCTTCGTATGTAGTAACAGTGTTCTAGGCTCTAACTTAAGAAAAGTTAAGTAGAAGAGTAAGACGCTGTTGATGTCTATGTTATCATCAGTGTGCTTCGGCAAGATGTACATATGACTGTAAATATTTCGCTGCAATATACCTTCAAATTTTTATTACCTCCAACCTGCGTCCTGCTTCATCGACGTCGATCATCTCCTTGACGGGACTTCAACCCACATCAAGGAGAAAACGAACAAGGAAAAACATAACTGTGATTATGATCTGTATTTGTCTTGGAGCTTCTGCACTTGATGATATTGCTGTGTGACATGTAACGGAGAGTGCGCCTGCGTGCGCCAACGCGCCTGCGTGTATGGATGTATATGTAGGGAGCTTTTCCATAAAAAGGTGTGCGCTGCGAATGAAACAGCACGACAATTGCGGGTGAACTTCATTGCTTTGTGAAAATCGATAAAGTAAATTTGGTGAACTTGAAATCAATACCTTGAGCTGCAGTCACGGCTTCGGATGACATGACGCCACTCTGTACTACCTACGTGAACGTACTTGCACCTGTTCAGAATTGTTGTCTAGAGTATTGTGAATATATTCGTTGGGGTACTCTCGGCGTGCGCACGGGTGGTGTTCCCTCCCACATTGTTTGTGACTGTGTTCGCTAACTGATTTCTTCCCAGCGCAAAGAATCCTGCGCTAATGTCGTTCGTGAGTAGGTCTTGGTACATAGTTCTAAACCCTGCGCTTAATGCAGCTCCACTACCGTGAAACCTGAGGAAGTGCGTAGCACGGCAACCCAGCAATCCCCTTGGCAATCGCATGCTTGCCGAGGCGGTGCCGCCCTCTCTTGCGCGGGTATCCTGCAGCCGTGGGCTCATCAGCCGAATGTTTGAGAAGTGTTTCTAGCGATTTTAGGTAAATTGTTGCGATTTACTCTGGGTTATTTCTGTAGATTACATTATTTTAGACTTAATTGTTAGTTTACTTTGCACTGGTTTTGAGCATTGGTAGCCTTGTTTTAGGTCTATACTGACGACTGCGTGACCATGCGACATGAGAGAGCGGATGTACAAGCCGGGCGCTTATAGTACCACGCACTTAAAAACTCACAAGGGTCTCTTACGCATTTGCCTCACATGACTCGAAGGCGAAATCCATCTCCTACTTTTCCTTCTCAGTCGATGTGCGTCTCCCTCGCCCCCCCTCCGAAAGCTTTCTGTACCTAACGGGGTTTTGAACTGCCTACACTGCAGGATCGGAGGCATTGCAAGCTTTCTGCACCTTATCTGGTTTTGCACTGCGCCGCGATCGACACGCCTTCGACCAAGCGACGATGGCATGTGATGACGTCATGATGAAGTCACAAATTTTGGAGATTCGTGACGTCATGATACCTTCATATTGTGACATCGTCCCGTTATGATTTTCGCATCTTTCTTATTGGCGCCGACGGTCAGTTTTCGCGTTTGATGACCGAGGCATCTACGGCTTTCGCCTCAATGAAGATTAATTGCGAATATAGTGCTTTACCTGCGAGCCAGTGTTCTTCCTGTGCTCTGTGTTGAATTCGCGCTATCCTGTATATTTGAGTATGAATCAACTATAGTGCAGGAACGAATTTTTAAGGCGAAAGCCTTAAATGCTCCATCAAATGCGAAAATTGACCGTCGGCGTAGTCTACTGCGTCAGCGCTCCGCAGCTTCGGCGTCAACACGAGTGATGCAAAAAACCATCATCATGTGATGACGTCACAGATAGTAGAAATGTGTGACGCCACGATGACGTCACATAACGTGACGTCAGATGATGACGTGATCACAAGACATCCTGGCTTGGTGAATGGTGGGCCGATTACGGAGTTAAAGGAAAACCACGTGAGGTGCACAGAGTTTGCAATGCCCGCGATCTTGGAGGCAGTAAAGAACCACGTTAGGTGCAGAAAGCTGGCGAGGGGGGGGGGGGGGGGGGGGGGCGGGGATATGGCCTCGAGGGCCACCACAGGAGAGACCGGCGCTGCTATCGCTATGCCGTGGTAAACGCCATCACGTGATCTCTTCTTTGCCGCCGAAAGCTTTGCCAACGCTGCTCGCTGCATCTCATTCCCGAGGTTGAAGCTTTATTGTGTCTTCTTCATCATGGTCTATTGCTCTGTGCCGCAGTGCCGAACGCATTCGACCGAGCCCGGTGTGAGTTTCCACGCATATCCCAAAACCAAGAAGCAGCGAGAACACACGATACACCGTGCGTTCCTTCGGCACACTGAGGATGACAAAGCCATCCGGATGAACTTAGAGATACTCTACATAGATAGAATGCACAAGCACCCATTTGCTCGCGCATCGGCCTTGTTCACGGAGTGGAACATCCCTGTATTTTTTTTCTTCTGAAAGTTCAGAAAATCATGTATAACAATTTTGCTTCTCTGGCTTCAATTTTCTAGGTCATCCGCTTTTGTCGCGATAGAAGTAATAACACTTTTCGTTGTGCTCACATGCAACTCAACGACAGCGACTTTCACTTTCTGTGAATCTTCAAATCTGCCCAGGCGTTTCATCAACACTTTTTGGCCTGCGAGAACCTCGAGAACGAGGTCGCAATCACTAAAGTCTGAATTTGATGGTGATTCCTTGTCACGTACACTGGAATCATTCGATCCTTTAGAAGAAGGATTTAGCTCAACGTGTGCGCAGAGTCATAATAAATTCAAGAAGTGCAGCGATTCAGATCCAAACAGCATGCACGCTTCAGGCAGAACAGTATAGGCTGTACAAACAAGGTGGAAAAAAAAAACAAGAAAACATTATTACTTTTATAACATTTTGTCTTCGGGTAAATGACTGTATAAGAAACAGCATAGGAGTGCTCATAGTTGGAGACGCGCTGCCACCTTGACCACCGAAGCTGTAGGGACGTGTCGGTGAACTTAAAGAGACTTCTTGGACGATGATATCCGCAGGTAGGAGACATCAGGGACGGTAAACACGGCTGTATTTTGCAGTCCGCCTCATGTCCTTTCCTTGCGGTGCAATATTGCAAGCACTATCTTACGTGCGACGTACAAACGAAGGTCCAGTGCACTGTGAACGGCATTTTTAACACAAATTTAGCCGGTACTAAACTAACAGTAGTTTTTTTTATTTCTGATCATTAGGATGAGGGAAGCTGGGAGAAAAAAAGCTAAGATGACTAGATCCGGACTACCTGAAATACACTTCGGCGAAACTGAAATGCACACAATCAGAAACCAAGGAAAGAGTTGTACACAGGCCCGTAGCCGGGAGGGGGGGAGGGGGTCGCCCCCCCCCCCTGAAATTTTGGTGAAGTAGGTGTTTTTGCCAAAAATAAATAATGAAAATGGGTGTTTTTCTCAAACAGTCAAGGTTTTAAACAAGTGGGCACCCCCGAAAAAAATTCCTGGCTACGGGCCTGGTTGTTCCGATAGTTCTGTTTGTACAACAAACGAGACAAACAGAACTATCGGAACGCACGCATAAACAAAGAGAGAATCGGCATTATCAACAACAATGCAATATATTTTATTGGAAATAAAGAAGAATACGGTACGTACAGAAAGACGTTCGCGGAGAAATAATTACACTATGGCTCTAATGGCTCGAAACTGCACGTACCCTATTACTTACATTACTCATAAAACAGACTCATAAATACAGAACGCAGTGTTTGAACTTCCCAGTTGAAAAAAGAGTAAGATGTAGCAGGCTTATGGACGAAGCAATTATTCTTAAATACTTTCAGATATGGTATCATATATGGCATCAGAACATGACTGAAGACTAATTTACAAAACTACTGAAACGAAAACGACATTCAGAAATTTGGAAAAGAAACAACTGTTTTCCGGACGACCTTTGCGGTGTAAATATATGTTACACAAGTCTAGTAACTCTGGAAGTTTATGTCTTGACATTCCCGCGATTGGTTCTGCGTAATTTTACTTTACGAGTATCTCCATGATGAACAGAGTATTTGTGAATCGTCCTGTCCGAGTATAGCTAAGAAAGTGCCCGAAAGTGAGCGAGAGTTCTTAATTTCTGGTTTTTTGTGTGCCACGAAAAGGCGATAAGAATATAAAGAAGGTACTTGTATCATGCTTGCGAAATATTACGGGATTTAAAACGCAGCCTTATAACGATGTCAAGTAAATGAAAAGCTACTGCGCATATAAAACGACCGGCCAAGCGCAAGTCACCCATACTGCTCACTACATACACCCTTTCTACCCCTTCTTATCCAATAAGTGTTTTTGCTAGTGCACGCAATTAAGGGACCAAATATGCATGGCTGTCATCTACGCTACATCTGCTCTTTGAAGAAAGGCAGATAACGGCTAAAACACGTTTGCGGGCGAGTTGGTTAGCATGAGTGAAAGACACAGGCTGTGTCTGTTTTCTCTCTACGTCCTCGTGAAATAACGCTCACTCGCTCTATCTTCGAAAACGGGTTCTCAAAACCACTAGTCGTGCAACGATGCGCTCACTGACCGCACGCTTTCTCAATGCAGGCAATACAAGCAGATGAATCTTTGGAGACCGCCGGCGGCCGGAGCATGGCCCGGCTTCTCATACTGCCTTGCGGCCGCCGCTGGAGGTGTGCGCCAATTTCTTGAAAGGTCCATAGGAGAAAATATCTTGCTATGTAAAGCTGGCCCAACAGCCTACCATAAAAAACAAGAATCAAGAGGAAATATAGTATTGAATATTATTTGCTTTTGAAAAACTGCTTGTGTAGACGAAGTTTGTGTCGAGCGAGCCACAAAAACAAAGCAATCCCGTACTTCTCTCCGGGCCTTTCCGGGATGCCTAGCGTTGGTAGTGACGTCACCAGGACGATTAGGTGATGTCACATGGAGAAGCCGCTGTCGATTCGTCGAACCTGTTTCTCTGCTAGCAGGTAGGAGCGCTACCTGCTGTTCATCGACGCATAGCGAGAGGGAGCACCCTAGCGAGCAGGAGAGACCAGCCGACGAAGGAGGCGCCGCGAAGGAAAGAGCGAAACAAGCGAGGGCCACATTTCAATCGCTAGACTTGTGTAACTCCACTGTTACGGCGCCATTTCAAAAAATTCTAGCGACTATGTGTTCGTTGTCAAATCATGCACAACAGGAACACCAGAACTAAATTTCGACTTCTGTGTGGTTTAGGTGTCCTTTAAACTTCTTCATTTGTATCAGTATCCCATTCCTTCTTGCGATTTTACAGCGACACTGTGTGTAGGAGGAGGAAAAATTTGACTGGCCGTCAGTACGCAGGAACTATAATGAAGAAGCAATGCTAGCATATGCTACCTCGAAGTGTCTCGGTGCATGCATTAGTTTCTCTTCAGCTTTTGCCGGCATATAGCTATGGATGATAACCGCCGCGGCATGAACCGCTACCCGCAAAATCTTTCAGGTGTTCATCCTTTAAGCAAACATCACGAAACGCAAAGTTAGAAGCACTCATCTCTTCAACAGGCACGGATAGACTCCAGCTCGTGAGAAACGCCGGGGCCTCAGCGTTTGAGCTTCACACTGTTCGGAATGCCAGCTCTGGATCACGGCCCGATAACATACTTCACTGCGAAATTTCTGTTTGCGAGGGTTACGTCTGAAGGTTTCATTTCTCGCTTATTTTAAGAACCTGTGGTACGCTATTTGCCACATCTGAAAATATGGGCGCAAAATACATAATACGCACCGTGGCGGAGAAGAACGTAACAGTGATCAGTCCTGTCCATTGGCTGTTTGTTTCAAATAGAAGCACGCGTTATACATTGCAGTACAGGGTTTTTAGCTATGGACCTATAAGGTATGGCGCTGGTTTGATTGAACTCGCGTTATCATCGGATAAATACTGCGAAATTAAACAGCAATCCCTTTCGCCCTTTTGTTCCCTCTTCTATTTTTCCCAGCAGCCACACCAAGTTGCCTGTTGTAAGATGTGCTGACTCGTCTGGTATATTACGGTATTTTCTGCTTTTGTTCCTCCTATTTAAACTTCTTGTACAGAGGCATATTCCCAATTCGTATCTATTGTACAGATACTCAACAGTGGTGCTGTTAAAACTAACGAGAGTAGATTCGAAGTCAGTTGCGCAGCTCCTCGACTGCAGGCAGCTCGAGCGGAGCAGTGCCATCTGGTGACGTCCGTCTTCGTCTTGGTTTTCCCAGACCTCGGCCTCGCAAACTTCAGGCTGCGGGTAGAGAGCGCAGAAGAGCACGTTTCATACAGATCCAAAGCGACGGCGGCAAAATCGAAGCCGGGCTGTTTTTTTTCTTTTTTTATTGCTCTGAGTAGCAGTATGTGTTGCTCACTAATCTTGAAAGTACAAACGTTAATACGAAAGATATCTCCAAGTGTCTTCGGCGATTTGTCGAAACTTCTCGCGTATACGAGCGGGAGATTGCCGTCGTTCTACTCTGACCTATTTTTTTGGTATCTGAATAGCCAGGGATTCTACATATGTAAGTTTCATTTATTTGTACGAAACATGCGATACATCACAGAGGTGGGAAAAAACTCTCACCTCTCCAAAGAAGGCGTGAAGCCATATAAATCACCACAAGTACGTAGGCAACAGGGTACATTCAGCTAATGAAAGTACTGACATTAAAACCGCCCATAACTCCAGCAAAAATACTTTCCTAACGTTATTATGTGAAGTGATTTCAATAGACAAATATTTCAGACAACGGTAACTTAGAGTTGAAGGAAGGGAGCATTGCAGTGTTTGCATATTTCTACGTCGTCATGAGACAATAATATTCATGGTATCATGTTTTGTAAACTGAGTTCGCTGTGAAACGTGGGAATTTAGGCGAAAAGTAACTCTGTGTTGAATATGCGACTTCAATAAGAAGGGAATGCGCATGGGACGAACAGCAGTAATCTTGTTAACCCGTAACAGTGATAATAGTTGTACAGAGCCCGCTAAAATAGACACGTTCGCCCTCCTCACGCACCAGGTGATTTGCCAGGACCGGAACAATGGGGGAATGTTCATCGTAGTGTGCCTCGATGCGTGCGCCCCCATTAGGGTGTTGCCATTCTTTGAAGGGGCTGATGCCGCCACGACGCCATTTTTTGCCCCGCGTCTCGTGCCTCTCAGCGCAGCTGCCGTAGAGCGGTGAGACGCCGGTCAAAACGCGCAACAAAACGCGCATCAAGGCACCCTAGTTCATCGGGCCTCACCCCACACCTGACCGAATTTAAGCTCGAGCTTCTGCTACAAGGCGTTGGCACAAAACTAGGCGAGTACGCGCAACTGAAAGCGGGTATGTGCCAAGCAGCCCCTAGCATATCATAGCCATGCAAATAGGTGGGAAAGGGAAGTGAGGGTGAGAAGGAGCGATGTCAGGTTGAGGAGGAAGAAAAGGAGGAGGGTAAAGCATAGCGTAGACTTGTCTAGTATAGTTTAGTATGCGCCCAGCAGTTCCTAGCATAGCAAAGTATAGTATTGGCCGCGAGATCGAGCGGAGTCGCCGCATAGCGGCTTCTGGCTGAACCGCGCCTAGTGTGGATTGCTCCATGCGTCGTTTGCTAGCCCCGATGTGTTTGCATGTGCGCATACGTCATGCAGATCCTCAAAAGTCGGTTTGTTCCGTTGCGTTAGTGAAACTTTAACCCCACGTACGTATGCCTAACACGACGTAAAGAAGCATTTGGCCTTGATCGGCTGTATATGTACTGTAATAAGATCAGAGAGTGCACTTGTCGAGAGTGCTGTGTGTGGTCGTCGTACCCTACGTTCACGAGAGTCATATCAGTGTAGGTGCCGCTCTGTGGTTCAAGCGCATTGCAAAGTGCACTTGGCGTTGCTCTAAAGATGGGAAGTATTAAAGCTTATGTGAGTATTGCCTTTTAGCGGCGCGGTGGTAAAAAAAGGCTCGCTTGTACTTGAGCGTGGTGGTTAGGTGTTGTTTATACGTTACGCGACGAGCTTTAGTTGTGTACGATGCTGGTCTCACTAGAGAGAAATATTTCTGTGAAGTCACGTCTGACACTTCGGTACTTAAATTGTCCCCTAAAAAGAACAGAAAATGAAATGACACGGAAATCGCAAAACTGAGTTGCCTTGCGCAGTTTTAACTTGTGGCGAAATTTATACAAAAACACCCGTGTACTTAGATTAAGGTGCGCATTAAAGCGCTGATGGTCAAAATTAATCCAAACGGCGTAGTTTACATTGTCGTAGTAATTTCACGCGAAGCCACATCTTTTTTTTTTCTTTTTTTACATTATCTTGAGCGTTTGTGTTGCGTTGTTTAGATTGACGGAAGGCAGCGGACATTATTCGTATGAAAAAACGTCCTTTGGTTCCGTGAAATAACCGGACCTTTGTTCCATTACTGTCGTGCAAGTAATGAATCGAAGAAATTTCCGTGCTGTACAGTTACCTTTGTGTAATGTTACTGGAATAAAAACAAGCGTGTGCGCGTTAAACGTCTCCGTAGCGCTGAAGCGCTGTCAGCCACGTAGCTTTCCTCAGTAAACCTATCAACTGTCCTACGTTTCATGGAGAACTGAATAAGAAATGCGACTGAATATTTGAGCACGCAGTGCACAAAGTGCTATTTCAACTCATCTTGTTGGAATACGGGCTTTCTCTTTGTTGAGGGGCGTCCAAATGAACAAGAAGTAAATAGTTAATTCAGTCGCGCTATACAGCAGTGCTTAGTGGGTGGAACACAAGATAAACATGTACAAATAAAACAACAAGAAAACGTCACCCATTGCGAAAACGCCTACTATCGCCGAAGGCGAGCAACCCGTTCGTTGGCAGAATGCGCTTCTCTCACAAGTAATGGTAACATTCGGCGCACTTCGTGCATTAATTCGGGAATGAAGAGCGCACATATTACCTACAAAGCTGCAGTCAACGCATTTTGTTTGCCGGAAATCGTGTGACATCGCTCACAAGGAAGCGCTGTTGTGTGCGTTTGTATACGCGCCGACAACCGCCTATCCACACTAGCGCGGCGACGGTGCTGCCACCTGTAGCCCGATCTCGCGGCGAATAGCAAGGGGTGGAAAGGGATGTGAAGAGGAGCAGGATGGAAGAGGCTAATGCATAGCATATACTTGTATAGTATAGCATAATAGCATAGCAAGGGGGTCGGGAAGGGAAGTCAGGGTGAGGAGGAGGTAAAGGAGTGGAGACGTTGAAACATATAGCAGAGCCTTGTATAGTATAGTATACCAAGAAGGGAAAAGGGAAGTGAGGGTGTGGAGGAGAGAAAAGAGGCGGGAAGAGTGTAAATCACTGCGTGGCCATGTATAGTATGTATAAGGGGGTGAGAAAGGGAAGTGAGGACGCGAAAGAGTGATGTGAGGGTGAGGAGGAAGGAAAGAAGGAGAGGAGAGAGTAGGAACTAGATATCCTTGTATAGTGTAGTATAGCAAGTCGTGGGAAAGGGAAGTTAGGGTGAGTAGAAGGGAAAGGAGTAGGGGAGAGGGTAAAAGATCACATAGCCTCGTATAGGATAGTATAGGATAGCAAGGGCTGGGAGAGGGAAGCGTGGGTGAGGATGAAGTAAAAGAGGAGGGGAACACCAGCATGCAGCTCCGCTGTTTCCCCAGTCTTCGCACCAGTAGTGCGTAGTTGCCCCAATTGTTTTTTATTTGTTTATACCCAAGTGCGTACCGTAAAAAAAAAGAAACTCACAGGGTCCGTTATGCATTCTCCAAAGACGACTCAAAAGCGAAAACCGTTTTGTATGGCTATTTTACCATGCACCTTATATATAACGCGGACGCTGCAAAGACGAAGTGAGTGCGCAACGAGGCTCGCGGGTGGTCATGTGACATTTTCCCACGATTTTGACTTTACGCCGGCTTTTCGTTCAAGGTCACTTCCGCATGAGACAGACAAGGCTTTCATCTTAATAATTCTAATCTCATTCGGAAATGCAGGTCACTGTAGTGCTTCCGCTTTGCGATGCGAACAACAAATGAAATACAAAAGATGGTAAGGATAAGCGCCTTGCGCAAAACAAGCTGTCGTTGCACAGGGGTCCCCCAGAAAACCGAGCATCTTGTGATAACAGTCTAATAAATCTGATTTTCAATCGGTTTTGTAAGTGACCCAGCCCGCGCTTCTTCCCACTGGTGTTGCTGGTGTAGGTGCTTACTTGTGGGCGAACGTTGACCACCACGTTGGCGTTCCGTTGGCTGCAAGCCGCTGTCCCTATAAGTGTTGGCTGGACTTTAAGCTTCAGGTGGTGCTTAATGCCGTTTTCGACCTGCAAATGCGAACATTCCCGGTTGTCACTTCATATGTTTCGTTATTTCTTGTTAAGAGCTCCAAGCGATGCTTATATAGTTCCCATTTCAAACGAGGTGACTGCACCATGCGACATGGCTCGTTTCCGCTGTAGACTAAACAACCTTGCAAACGCTGCTTACAAGTTTTCACCAATGCGTTTTCTTATTTCACACGGACGTTCCGACACTCCATAACATGTTCATTCGATAGTACATATTTGCACACACTATATATTGTATCGTACTCAAATAAGAGGGTTTCCCACAACCCGATGAGGAGGTGGCAGGTTGCTTGAACAGTCCTGACTGCCCCTCCTTCCTCGGCACTTTCTCGAACCGCCGGGCGTGATGCTTCGGCTGAAATCAGTATAAGGTTCGCGAAGTGAGACATGGCTCAAGGCTCGTAATGTTTATTAAGGTTACACTGCATTTCAAAACGGCGGCTGATCATGTCACCGGCGACGGCTTCAATCACATGGCGGCGGCAAAACAAAACGAGGCTCCCTGCAGACATGGCCTCCAAGAGGGCGGGGTTCTGTTTGGTGTCACAGAAGTCTGGCAACTTGGGGCAGTGCGCCCCAGTGATACGACACGGCACACCACGGACGCTGGCACGGACGCGTGCAAAGTTGCCGGCAGTTTTTCCCTGTTGCTCAGTGAAGGCCCTCTGCGCCCTTCGGGCGCGGAAAACTAATCGTGGCTTCGCCCTCGCTTCGCGAGTGCGGCCATTTCGCTGACGCTCAATGGCCGGTTGGCAGGGTCTCCGTCACGCGCTACTGGCCGCTATCGCGCCCACGCGCTGTTTAGCCCGCGCGCCTGCCCCTGCTGGGCAGGCGTGCGTCCGTGCCCGTGTCACTGGGGCGCACGTAACCCACGAGCCGCTTCGCGCTTCTCGGTATTTTGCCAGCGTCCGTGGTGTGCCCCAAGTTGCCAGACTTCTGTGACACCAAACAGAACCCTGCCTCCCAAGAGTAGCCGGCGGCCATGCTGCAGGGAACGGAAGCTGACAAGCAGCTAACTATATCGGCGCGACTATACCTGCTGTGCAAAACATGTTGCGCCACCCGCAAAAGCAACCAGCACCTAGGTGAAGCACTTCATGCACATTCCATTCCTGTACGAACCTACGTTGCCTTGAGCATGCTGAAAACTTTGGCTTGGCGCAAAACTGAAAAAAAAAAAACCAGCTCATAATCACAGAACCACAGTGTTGAACGCAAAGCCGCTTCGTTAGCAATAGCCACGGTGTAACTGTTTAACGAGGTATTCAGTGGCAACGGCGCTTTAGCGAAGCTGTGGAATAATCAGCAAGCACATAATCAAGAACGCACAACCACACAGAATCTAGAAGCTGAAACGATTCCCAAGAGAGGCGAGCAACTTGTTAGGTCGACACCGTTCTTGTTATCTATTGAAGAGCTGCAGTTACTTCAAGTCGGGGTTTAGGAGCTTATTCAAGAGCATGGGCGTCCGGAGGGGGGTGCAGGGGGGGGGGCGACTGCCCCCCCTTGGAATTTCGGATAATATTTTTCTATGCAGTTGCGATAAGCTACACTGCTTGTTAGCACACTCAGGTCCTGGCCTTCTGCAGGTTTGCCATTCAATTTCGCGCGTTACAAACTACTGACTAATCTTGCCTGTCATGTCACGGCAGTGAAAGAAAGGCTGCCAGTGCTGAATGCCCCCCCCCCCCCACCCTCTTGCGTATGCACCCCCCTGCTGCGTATGCACCCCCCTGCAAAACGTTCTGCGGACGCCCTTGTTCAAGAGCGTTAAGGCAGCACGCTCAGTGATGTGGCTCTGAACATATATGTGACATGTATTCCAGTATGAAAAAATCCGTAAATAGGGGGTGGGTGCTCGAGCCAACGTTTCGACAAGTAGACTTGTCTTCTTCAAGGCTGGAACTTCCAGCCTTGAAGAAGACAAGTCCACTTGAAGTTCCAGCCTTGAAGAAGACAAGTCCACTTGTCGAAACGTTGGCTCGAGCACCCACCCCCTGTTTACGGATTTTTTCATCGCAGCTTCCATCTTCCTGCCGTTTTATGTATTCCAGTAAATGTTTAAGCCTTAGATGTCTCATCAAACGCGAAAATCTAGAGGAAGGCATTGATTCGTGCGGGCAAGCACCGAGGCGAGCGCTCCCACAACAAGCAGATGCTTCAATGCTTTCTGGGGCTAGTAACTTTCTATGACCTGTTCCAGAACACCGAGCAACTCTAGCCAACAACATTTACAGACTGATAAAAAACGTCACCTGGACTTCGAAGAAAGCATTTGAAGCACTGACCGTGCACTGCTTTGTGACAGTGCACTGAACAGGACAAGAGAATGCCCTTTCTCTTGGTACTTGAAGTGTCGCCCTATGACAGGGGCGTAGCGGGGGGGGGGGGGGGGGGGGGGGGGTTTCAACCCCCCCGATATTTTTTTTCGATTTTGCATGTGCATATATACACGCGCACATACAAACGCACGCACGAACATACAAAAAGGATGGTGGAACCCCCCTCCCCCGAAAAAAATTTTCGGTTACGCTTCTGCTCTATGACGTCTGCCTCACTCGCGAATCCACGATCAAGGCTGAGAAGCAGTGTTCACCTTCGCTTCAAGGCATCCTATCACAGCAGCGCATGCAGGTAGTCTCGGTGCAATAACCTAGGTTTGAGCACCGTTTGTAGTGCACCGCATATTCATCAGTATATCGCGGGCGCACACGTAGCCGTTCTATTTCCATTTTGGGCGTGTAGGGGTCCCAGAAGCAGATTCTGTAGACGCTGTCGTCTCGATGGCCAGATAGTGCATTATAATCCGTCAGTGTATACTACGACCTCGTGTACTGCCCAGCAATCAAGCGGCTAAACTGTAGATGACGAGGGTGGCTATGCGGGCTCGTTGGTTTGTAAACTCCTAAAACCGACTCAAACCCTAAAAGTAAGGCAAAACTATATATTTCTCAGCAGCGCAAGTAGGTACATTACAATCTTGTTTAAATATTACGACTTCATCCTTCCTTCCTTAATGCATTCTTAATACGTATAGCCACCGGCTCTAGGACGAAGGAGCCGACAGCACACGTAAATAAAATTAATACAATGTCTATGAGGCAGCCCGCCAACAAGCGCCTAATTACGCGCCCTGCGCGATGCTTCTGCTTTGCCGAAACATGCGTAGCTCTGGGCGAATACAGTTACGCAATCAGGAAGGCTTTCACATATATGCTGAATCTTACACAGATTGCGCAAACAATACGCAAAGTTCATCTTCAAAGTTCATCTTCAAATACAAGACACAAGACGTCGAGCTCACGCTCGACGTCTTGTGTCCTGCATTTTGTTCGTCCCGCGTCGGTGTTAACTGAAGTTGATTTAACACCAACTAGCCCCCTTTATTGCTCTCCTCAATACGCGAAGTAAAAATATTAGCCCCCAATGCGTGATCACACGAAATAGAGACAGGGCGCGAGCTTACTTAGCTCCTTCATTACATGAGGTGGCGCCGAAATATGCACTTTTTGACATGCACCACCAAGCTCGACTATAGAGACCATAGTATGCGATAAAAGCCCGATCGTTCTGCGGAAGCTCCGGTAATGCGACCGCCCAGTATGAAATGCAGGGCTGACCTTCTCGTCGTGGGAGTCAATGGAGGCGACCTCGAGCCCGTGACAGTCGTCCATCTCGTGGTTCTCAACCTTAGCCCGCTGGAGCTCGGTAAGCGCGAACTTGAGAAGTGCGTCCGGCTCCTCAGGATCGACGGCGCGTAATCGTGGCGCGGCGCCGGCCGCCACGCAGGCCACCGCCATCACGAGAAGCAGTCGGTCCATGGATGCCGGGGAAGCACTGGCGGGATCAGGGAGGCTGAGCAGCCATCGACCGCCCCTCCTCATCCTCGCTCCCTGCCGCCAGCAGCGCCACCGAGAAAGAGCTCGCTTTTTACAGCGAAAGCTGTTATGAGATCATTTCACCGGCCGTTTTTGGTGCCGTAGTTGTCCGCCGCCGCCGCCGCCGCCGGTGTCCGTAACCAGTATCGCTCGAAATAAGAAAAAAAAAACTAAATAAGCAAAAATTCCAGGATGGAACGAGGTTCGAACCTGGGCCCTCTGCGTGGGAGCCCAGTACTCAACCTCTGAGCCATGCCGGTGCTTGAAACTGCTTTGCAAAAAGGTCCTATACAGGCTTCATGTCGGGAAGGAACCACATTAGCATATGCAATATAGCGTGGTAAAAGAGTAGAATAAGCACCAAGCGTCGCACAACGCGAATTCTGTAACCAGGCGTCACACAATGCGAATTGCGCAACGATACGTTGTTGAATGCTTCCAACCCATTACAAAGAGCTCTGCCATAATTCTTCATCGTCATCACGCACAGCATCAACAAAGTGCGCATAATGCCTTACATGCGTTTAGCAGGTACCACGGCTGTCTGTAGAATGACGAAAAATGGCACAGTGCCTACTGCCCTACTTCTAAAAAATTACAATGATTTATAGCGTAGTGGGTTCCTCGCAAGTGCACTTCTGTTGGTTGCCAAGGATGCCCATAAGGCTCCCATGATCCATTTCCTCAGGGTCTCAATAAGGTAAATTCTCTCTCTCTCTCGCTCTACGTTTCTCCGGTTAAAGTGTGTTATAAAGCGTGGTGGGACAGTTAAATAACGACCGGGCGTCACACAATATGCATTACGTAACTAGTGGGTCGTTTAAAGCTTCCAACCCATTACAAAGGGCGCAACCATAATTATTCATCGTCATCAACCGCCGCATCAACAAACTGCACATAATCGCTTACATATGGTACCTCGCTTCTCCGCAGAACATCGAATAATGTCGTGCTGGGTGCTTCCCAACTTCCCAAAAATTACGCTTTGTGGCGTAGTGGGTACGTTGCTAATGTACCTGTATTAGTAGCCACAGGAGAGTTTATAACGGGCTCTAGAAATGCCGCTCTTCCAGCTTTCGCTGTGACTGTGCTGCGCTTTCCGCGCAGGCCTGGCGTTTTTTTCGATGGTTCGTACTTGTCGACCTTACTACACGAAAGTAGAGCCCGTAGCTCCTATGTCTTAACACCTTTCTTCGCTAGCACCGTTTAAATAGCTATAGGGTTCTTTTCCCACGCGCGATTCAGCTATGGGATTATCTGCCGCTCCTTACATCTGGTAGTTGACACTTCCGAGCATCGTGGTCACATGTAAATGGTTTGATTTTTTATAACTGACACGCGAACATACATCGCTAAAGGTGCAAATCCGTGTTGCATCGCGGTGGGGAAGAGGGCAGCGCTGGTGTTGCAGGCAAGTGCTGGTATGGCTTGGGGTGAGGGGGCAAATGTTACTTTTGCACCCCCGGCCGACGCCTATGGAAAGTGACGAGGAGCACGCTGCGCGCTGAACACACGGGAACCCAAAGCGCTTGGAAGGGATATGGCGGTTAGATGTCACGTGAGGCAAGTAAACCAGCCACACCGGCGGCGACGCGCGGAAAACATGCGATACTCTGAAATTTTTCTCTCCCTTGACTCTAGGCACACTTCGGCGAGGATAAAAGCCCTGATCTAGGAAGTTAACGACACTCCCCTCCGCGCTCGCGTTTCCTCCTCGATTCTCCGCGCCCGCCGCCGGCGCGCGCTTCGCACGGCACCATTTTTCGCCGCGGCTCCCTCGAACGCGCCGTAGAATTCCATGGAGGAAGGAAAAATAAGGAGAGGCCCTGACGTCACATTCGTGAAGCCTCCACATCGCAAACACCCACATCGCCTCCTAGCGAAGGAGCCTCAAAACATTTCGCGATTTCCGTCGTTTGCAAGCGCGTACGCGATTCGAGCCCTTTTTTTTCGCCGTGCAAGCGGCGCCGCGGCGCAGTCGATTCACGCATGCTGCTACTTGTGTGTGTTCTTTAGGAAAGCTACGCAATGCCCAGATGTTGAGTATGGTAGCGTATACCCGGTGCAAATCGCGTGCACTGCGGAAAGTACCGAGTGTCACTTTTCATGTGTACGTACACGTTCGCTTCATTGCTGATCACTAATGCATGGTATTTGCATGCGAAGCTCTCGGATGTGCACTCTGTTGCTTCTTACTCATTGTGTCAACTCAGAACACACGTGAACTTTTGTTTTTGGCGTCTGACGCGCCGTACATAACATGCGCCGAAGGCATCGTACGTTTTTAGAGGCTGTGTCGTTCAACGAAAGGGCCAATAAACTTATGTTGTTATCGGACTACGTGATGTATGTATTGTGCGGTGTGCGCTCGCTGCGTGCTTGTTGTTGTGTGCGCACTGGAATTACAAACTTTACGTGCATGATCGCGTATACAAAAAAATTCGGCAGATCCCGCGTACCGTGGGAGTCGATGTTATGCGAAGCATGCGGCGGGTAGGTTACGGGGCGTAAGCTTTTTTTACTGAGCGCACACGTTACAAATGACGCTAAAGATTGTATACATTTTATACGCACACATATATATGTTGAAGAGCCGCATATGTGTTATATAACCAGTGTTTACGGTGGGTAACGCTGCCAATGGCAACGCAGGTATTACCCAACACGGAAGCGGTAAGCTGATATGTAGTGCTTATACGTGTCCCGAGAACGCACTCACGTTTCACGAACCCGTGTGCATGTGTGCAAGAGTCTCTGACAGTTCTTGAACAAGGGCATCATCACCGTGATCAGTGAGCACCAGCAGGTGGTCATGACTTGTTATAGGATCCGGGTCGTGATCGTGGTGACGAGAGGGTCCATGTGGTAGTGAATATGTCGTATAGAAGACTGGTGGAATTCGTGGATGCCTCGGTCATTTTCGTCGACAAATTGTATGTCGCAGGCCCCCCCCCCCCCCTATATTTCCAGGTGTGGGGGTGACTTCGCCCCCTCCCCCTCTTAGGTGAATAAGGGGGCGGCCGCCCCCCCCCCCCCCTGTGCGCACCGCCTATGTTAGGCCTGGATCGTGCTACGTAGACCACATCATGGTGGTGTTTGTCGTATTCGTAGCTATCTGGGCGTACGTTGCCTACGTAGCCTAGTCTACAAAGCGGCTGTCAATCAATCTGGCATCATCCTCGGTCAGCATGAGGCCATCGCCCAGCCTCGTAAGAAATGACGAGGAGACTGCGTCGTTCTGGTGGACGAAGTGCCATTACGGTGCGGTGATGTGATTCATATGTAACTTTCGTTAATGTATTCCTCCGGGTTTGAGCAATGCTTCAATATAGCTTGCTGAATCATAGGAATACAAACGTAATGTTTAATAGACTGCTCTAAAAGCGGAGCCAACACTGGAACTACAGACGTTAATCTGATATGACGCCTTTATCGTGGCAGTACACCTCGTAGGGGTATCATGTAGTGTTTATTGCTTTTTTGTAAAATTAGATAGCCAGCATCACAACCAAAATTGACGTTGCACCGTTATTACGCCTGCGTTAGGCTGTTTTTCCAAACCAGTTTATAGACTTGGCGTGGCTCAGTGGTAGAATGCCTGATTGCCACGCAGAATGCTTGGGTTCGATTCCTGCTGGGATCCTCATTTTCACTCTTTCCATTCGTTGAGTCAACGCTGCCGATGTTGGTTTTCCTTAACGCTCTAGCATTTTAGCTACCAATGTCTGTTCTCGCCGTTCCTGGGTAGATAAAAATTGTCAATCACCTGTGGCGCATACCCGTACACCGCGGCCCGTGATAAACGGGTATGTGCCACACGTGTCTAGTGGAAAGGGTTCGACGACTTACACGACAGGATTTTAACGTTATTCATGTCATGACCCGGCAATCATATTCGTCAAATCATCTTCCCTTCCATGCAAATTTTTGGCTGCACCAAGTTAAGGAGGCGCTCAGAGAGCACCCAGACGTAGGCGGCTAGATAGA
>NC_051186.1:82019210-82157414 GCF_013339695.2 Rhipicephalus sanguineus
TCTGTATTCATTTTGAGGGCTGAGTGGCGCTGTTAGAGGCAGCACTGAGCTTTATGCTTGCATTAGTTCATCTGTGGGTACACTCTTGAGGAATCTGTACTTCACTAAATCCGCAGCAGCATGACTAGGTATGTTTGCGAAAGGTCAACATTACTGAACATGCTTATTCGTCTAGTAGTTTTTGAGGGAGTGACACACGCATAGTATTAAAGGTGCTCAGTGAGGATGTGTCAATTCTGTTATTCGACACTTCCGTTTCCTCATTACTTGTTGCGATACTACTTGCATAACAGCACTTTAACAGTTCCTAACCATTTCCTTTTTGTCATCATTTGTTTCCTCCAGGTTGCAATTTGTTATCATTTCTTGTTCATACTTCTTGGTAAGGAAATGCCAGCAGCACCAAAAGAAAGCAGAAGAAACCGAGACAAGAAAAAGAGACAGGAACAATGAATGAATCTTGTTCATACCATCATCACTTGTCCCCCTGACAGTTTGCTTTGGGACCTCGTGATGCTGTGTATAACATATAAATTTGTTTATGTACATACGATTGACTATGATAAACTTGAAACATACGTGGTAGTGCATCAAGGGTCGGCAATCCCTTAACTCCATTATCATAAGGACGAACAGTTTCTGACGTGGCTTTCACCACTTAGCGAATAACTGGCAAACGTATTCCTCGTTGCCCCCCGGTCGATGTCGCTTGTTGCTGGGTCGCTGGAGTGTGCGTTGGCACTTATGCACTTCCTGTTTTGCCGGATTACTCATGCTGCGTGGGCTGGTATTTAGGTCTTTCTCATGTCGTAGTTGGTCTATTGTGTGGATTCGCTTGATTGCCCAGGCAATCGGTGTTCAGACAGCTGTATTGTTCACCTGCCACTATGACTTACTGTCTGCGGCGAAGCGCTGCTGTGCCCAACATTAGCTAGTTTTAGCACTCCGTACATAGCAATCGTAATGGTGTTGCGTATTTAACCCTTTGAGGTGCTTTGTACGCATCTGTGTACACAACTTGTTTTAATGCGATAGCGTTAAAGAGCTCGTGTCGCAGAAATTCCGGTGTCAGCGTCGACGACGGCTGACGGTGTCGGCACCGTTGGTTGTGAGCGAAAAATCGTCCGTGAGCGAAAAATCGAGAAAGAAGCAAATAAAATAAAGAATAAAATCTTCAGTCCCATTGAGGATCGAACCCGGGCCGTTCATGTGGCAAGCAGGTGTCCTACCACAAAGCCATGATGTCACTTGCAGCTGCTTCGGAAAAAGCAGCTGCAAGTAACATCGCAGCTGCAAGTAACAAGCAGGTGTCACGACGAAAACGAGCCCATTCGGCGATTTGTAGGCGCATTAACGAGGCCATCAAACTACAGTTGAAAAAGGCCGGGATAGTGCAGCCATCGCCGCTAAAAACACACACAAACTTTCAAACAGCTCTAAAAATGGACAACTATGTCCATCTAGCGGAAAAGATATCAAGCCAATGCCGGCTTTCTAGAGAAGGCGTTGATCAAGCAAACAGCAAACGCTAGATAATGTGCTGCCATCTGTGAGGCATTGTGAGAAATATGTCTCGACTCTTCATGGCCTCCGAGATGGCGAGGGGGGAAAGGGGACGGAATGCAAAAAGCTTGCATGCTTGATGTGCATTGCAAAAAAAAAAATATTTAAAGACGCACTAGGCAGTCGAAGGTGATCTTGGAAAGCCACACTATGGTGTGCTTCATAGTCAGATTGTAGTTTTGGCTTGTAAAACCTCCAAACTTGATTTTCGTTAGTCGTATTGTACATTGCTGGTTAAGGACATTTGGTTACTGTTCATGTCAACATTCTGCAAAGGTTGTGGTACTTGCATTCCTCTTATGCTTTATTAGTAAATTAACAATATCTTGTTTGCCGTGCTTTGTTCCAATTAATCTGCTAGCCTTTATATAGCAAAAAAGTTTGTAAATAGTAATATGTTTCACAGATGCATTTCTCTCTCAGTTCTCCCATGTCAGGCTGTTAGGGTTGAAGTGTCGTGTTCTGTAATAACTAAATGCACTGTTCGAAGTAGATGTGCAAGCACGAAGATGGTTGTGCGGTTGCATCTGGTACGTCTTGATTTTGTTAATCTGATGATGCACCATGCTGAAGTGAGAAAGTATTCATGTAATTCATTTCATCCCCAGAAACAAGAAAAAAATCAGGCGAAGCTTACACTAAGCCGTGCAAGGCTTGAAACAACGAAACTGGACGATTCTGTAGACTAATGTGGTTTCTTCTAGGTTGTTTCTAGGCCTCGCGATGGAGCACCACCGTGGTGCCAAATCAATTTTGTCGTGAGTTGTCGATATGTGCACGATACGTGTTGAGTGCTAAAGTCATTGGAGAACTTCCATGTCAACACATGCATTTACCATTGTCACGGTAAAATTCCTTATGACAGATTCCTGTGCAGTTACTGGAAATTTTCAGCATGAATTTTGTTTTGGGTATTTTACATCTATGCCTTCTTCGAACAGTGAGATTCACATGTTTCAGTTTCACCCAGAGCTCTGTCCTCCTTATAGCTTGTGTTAAAAAGTTTACATTACGAAAAGTTTAGATCCCCGTTGACTAATTTCAGCACTTTAACAGAAACAGTCATTCGGGTCTCCATTCGGAATAGGGTTAAAAGTTTTCGGCACAAGTTCTCTGCATGTGTTGCGCATTTAGAGATGTTACATGCACAAACATTATTGCATAACATGTGTAGACAAATGGTTACAAATATTAATGTACAATATGGACACCTAAACGCTGATTAGCGCTCAATAAAGCATGCATACAAGGTACATTACCGTTTGTCACCAAAGTCAGTGGGAGCCCGGTCCACTGCTCGTCATGGATGTCTTCTCGGTCATACGTAATGGTTTTGTACCACCTGAACAATCATGAACTATGCATCGCATTATTGCCGTACGCTTTCTTGATCGTGTCGAACAGCCTTTGCAGGATACTTACTCAATTTAATGCAGAACGTCACCGTGTAGCACTGTTCCAACTTTCTTTCCATTCATGCCATAACACAGCAACGAAATGCAGCATGTTCGGGCATCTTCACATTGACTGATCTGCTTAAAACCAACTGACCTCGTAACTGCGTGAAGCTGAAGGTTCTCTCCTCCTCCATCAGGTAACCATTCAAACGCACTTTAGCAAGACGCCACAGCATGTCTCCTTACTTTTAAAAGAATCTTCAATGCTGCCGAAAAATCGAATAAAATCAATGAAACTGTTTTCTGTTTTGTCGGAAAAAAATCCACCTAGCTCCTTAACCCCCCGTTAACCCAAACTTACATTTCAGAGTGAGGAAAACTATAAACTTTATTCGCGAGCGCGCATGTTTGGGCAAACTTGTACATAAACAGCGTGCACGAGCATGGAACTGAACAATTCTGTTTGCTATCTACTTTCACTCTGTTAGTTCTACTTGTTCACCCTTATTTCTGGAGATCAGTATGCATCCATACATGAAAGCAGTGAAATGTTTGGGAAGCAAACACTTCTCTAGCTTAGTAAATAGCAATTGTTTTACTGAACAACACTCAACTCGACTCCCACTAGTGGTGCTACTACGGACAGTACATCATGTCTATTGGGTCTGAGGTTAAATTATGAAAGGTTGGATAGAGTTTTTTCTCTCGGTTACATTAATCGCGCAGATGGATAATGATCGTAAAAAACGTCAGACAAGGCACTCTTTTGTATACTGTTTCTTGTCCCTTGGTATTTGCAATGTTACAAATGAAAGGACCAACAATATTTGTTCTCTTGCTGCTCCGTATTTGTCCATTACAGATGGGTTGTCGTGAGGGGTATGCGAATATTCAAGTTTCAAAATCGAATTGAATACTACCTAATCGAATAATTCGATTAGACTTACGAATAGCTAGTATTCGAAGCTTCGAATAATTTGACAGGACGAATATCTAAAACGTGACAAAAGCCAATGGGGCAATTTGGTTAAGGTGGGGGGGCTAAAACTAACGCTAATGTCGGTACAGGCCATCGTTAAAACTACCACCGGCATCCTGGTTTAAAACGAATCGTATGTTTCTTTTAAAGGAGATTATGTCATTTCCACACGTAAAAAAATACACACAATAGAAAACTGTCAAGTCCTTCCCAACTTCGCTTCCGAAACGAAGGCATGGACTTCTTGCATAGTTCGGTCGCGTATGCCTGTCGCAGAAAGGGTTAAAACGCTGCTGTAAACGGGCTCCCGAAGGTTTTTGGTCCCCGAGCACTCATGAGGATGAAGCACAACATTACTGTTGTCAGATGAGCCGCATTGCGCAATGATAAGGGGGAAAAAAAAGGAAGGCTACCGAACCCCCTTCTGTTAGCCTTTAAAGGTTAGGAGTGCCACTACTGACTGGAATGATGGCTCTTGTATCAACATGCCTGCGCGCCCATAAAAGCTGGAACCCCCCCCCCCCCCCCCCCCCCGGAACAAGCGCGTAATAAAGCTGTCATACACCGTAGCGTCCCTGATTTTTCCTTTCTCTTGCTGTAACTGGCGGTATACGTTTCGTGTAAATATACTATTCGATATTTTTGGCCACTATTCGGCACTATCCGATTCGAATTTGATTCAAGATGAAATTTCACTATTCGTACACCCTTAGTTGTCGTGCATCATAGGGAAACTGGTAACATTTCTTTACTGTCCAGTCATGCCTTGCGTTTGCATAATAGTCTCACTTGCAAACAGAGCTCTGTTTTCGATTGTATGCTTTGGACACATTCGACCACCGCTTTGATTTGAGTACATCTTTTTCCTGACTTACTTGTGCGCTTGCTTTGCCTAATATTTGCCAAACATTCACCCAGTCATGCCAGGAACTGTTAGTGGGGAACATTGGGCTTGTTGCCTGCACATGGTTCTGTCACGAGACCCATGCTTGCATTTCCCACGTTGCAAGTTGCTAAAACTCTCTGCTTGTACGCTCCAATTGCGGAAATTAGCTAAGCTGCCATTATTATTATTACCTCCTACGTAATCAATGCATCTTCAACATAACTTCATTTTGCAGTGTATTGCTGCAGAGGATCGCTTTCCTGAAGGCACTACCATGTTCAACGAGTCAATCAATGTGTTGCTTTCCAAGAGCCGTGTCAAAAGTATAATTTTTGTTCGCATGAAATAAATATAACATAATTTCACAGGTATTTCAGGCATGACATTTGATTCTCTTTATGCAAAAGTGGAACATGACTGACATCAGAATAGATATTTAACTACACTTCAGTTATTACTGAAAAAATGCACAAAGCATCATGTTACCACCTTCTATTCATTGCAATAGGATATCGATTGCCTTCGAATGAACTTGTGTAAATTTGACGCATTGACAGGCAATCCATCGTAATTGGTGCCTGGAGGGGTTACATTGACAGAGTGCCTGGTGGGAACGGTAGCGTTAAAATTGTGAAAAGGGCTCGTAAGATCTTGCATTTAGCGTCACCTTAAGCATAGGAGCCAGCTGCGTTATCCGTCTTATCTGTCAGCAGTCAAACGCGCTTATTCTTAGCCCCGCAGTACTTTTTTGCCTCGCCTCGTGCACGCAGTGCCGCTCAAACACTTGCAGTTTCACCCCTCTCGAGCACTTCCTTTTTGTCATGTGTTCTTCCCTCTGTGAGGTGGTGCTTTCTTATCTTTGTTAACACACTTCCTGACTCAGCGCTCGTGTCAACATGGAGTCCAGAGGTTAAACTGCTAGTGGCACGGCCAATTGAGTCGGCTCTTGGCAGCCGGCCCTTCAGGCTGGGCAGATATAGGTGCCTCTGCTTTTTTTCCTGCTGCTACAGCTACTTTAACGCAGTGCAAGTTGAGGGAGATGTTAAACCACCGTAGTCTAGTCTGCACTCTGCTAGTCTCAAACCATTGGCGAACATCTTCTTACGATATTTCTGAGCCGTGTACTTTACATTTATAGCATGCTTCATGGTTAATGCTTTTAATATCTTTCACACACTAAAAGTCAGGTACAGCTTTAAAAGGCAGCACCGTTTCCTCTTCAAAGGGGGTTGAATATGAGCCTGTACTAATGGGTGTGTACTCTAGACAGACATCGTGAGTCAGACAACCAGGCCTGTAGCCAGGGGGGGATGGGGGCCCTAGGGGCCTGTGCCCCCCCCTCCCCCGGAATTTTGAAGTATGTGTTTTTACCAAAAATAAATAATAAAAATAGGTGTTTTCTTCAAGAAGTCAAGGTTTTCAGCAAGTGCCCCCTCCCCCCCGAAAAAAATTCCTGGCTACGGGCCTGCGAACAACCTATGACTGCACTGTGTAGCTCATCCGTGGGACAATTTCTTTAGCCACAGACACAATTGGCAGTCGTGCTTCGGTCATCTGGGTGAGCCCTAACCTGCCTTCTTGAGTTGTATCTGACTATACAAAGTGACAAACTTTAGGCCTATTTGCAGCTTTATCACACCTTCATCTGCCATTGCCAAGCCATCATCAGGTGCCCATTGGCCCTTGTGCCAGGAGAGCCAGTTAATCATCATCATCCACCTAGCCACTTTAGTACTTCAAAACTCTATTCAGGATTTTTTAGGCACTGAGTCATTGATAACTACCAACTGAACAGGCAATCGCAGCTTTGATTACCAGCCAAGGGCGCAGGCAGAAATTTTGATTACCAGCCAAGGGCGCAGGCACCTCCTTGATCATAAGTGGGGTCAGGGCAGGCAAATGTGGTTGAGCGTGAAAGCCAATGTAGTCTGAAATAATCCGGGGCTCTCCACTGCGATGTCCAACAGAACCAACTGGGTAGTTTTAAGCTATTAAATCACATGAATTAGTATTGACACAACCTTAATGAAAACCAGCAGCTAATGAAACCTTCGGATCCGAAGGTTGCAGGTTCGGACCCTGCCGGCGGCAAGTTGTCTTTTCGTAGACTTTACCTTCTTCACGTCCATATCACAATTACTACAATACACTTAAAACATCACAATTAATGTCCCCTTTGTCACGTGGTTTATTCACGTACAAACGTGAATGAACGTTGAGAGGCCAAAATCCAAGCAAGCGCAAGCTCGGGTCGCGGGGCTACCACGCTGTGGCTTGCTTTCTTGGCTGCTTCATCGTCTGTATTGCTCACTACACCTTTACCTTTCTTGGCTTCATTATCTGCTGGTTTTCATTAAGGCTGGGTCAAATTAACACACTAAGTGAAGGTTGTGAGAGACAGCTGTGAATGTTACCTTCGTAACCAGCTCATTATCTTCTGTTGAAATTTCTTAACAGTGGACGTTTCAGTGGAAATTAACAGTGGAAATTTCTTAACAGTGGATGTGGAAGTAACATTGCAAAGGTTCTCTGTGGTCACAGGTGCAGTAAGCATTTTTCGTTCACGAATATTCGGTCTGCATTGTGCAAAGAATCTGATTTGTGTCATTGTTGAAATTGTAAAGTTTTAGTTGTAAAATAACCCACTTTGATGAAACAAAGCGCATTAGCGGAGGCAATCAAAGTACAAAAATAAGGGAATAGCCAGATGAAGGTACTCACTTGGAACGGGAAAAAAAGAAATCATTGAGGGCGCATAATCGGGCATTACAAAAGGGGAGATAACAATCAGTGCATTTCTTAAAGGAGCACTGACATCAAATTTACGCATGTCAAGATTTTTGCATCCACGAGTAGTTATCTACCCCCTAGTAGCGATTCGCGACCGAAAATGCAACTGAGGGACGAATAACTACCTGTTTTATTGATTTATATCACCGGTATCTAGCACCATTCAAAACGGCCTGCAAGCCCGCCATTTTCTAGCGCTGGCAGCGCTCCCTCGCGGTCAACTCCAGACCGCACCCGAGTTTACCACTTGTCCACAGAAAGGAGTGACGTGAGGATCAGCTGCTCAGCTAACATTTCGTCTGCTAGGCGCGCACGTTCAGTCATGCCTTGTCACCAGCGTCGTCGCCGTCAAAAGTATCGACTTGTGTTGAAGACGATATTCTGGAACTTAGAATCGCCGCGATACGCGACGTCGCGAATCATTTTTGCTTCGACCCTTTGCAAAACAGCGATTCAGAAATAGTCGCCGTTCCAAGCAGCAACGAGGAGGTGCCCGGGGACGCGCGCTTGGGCCATACTCGCTGGTGTGTCTCAATTAGCTATATCAGAGAATTGTAGCGTGCACGTCATTCCGGTATACGCAAAGGGGTCTATGGAATATCGGCATAGCGAATGCACACCAGCGGAGAAATAGAATACAATAGGTTTCTACAATAACAATTCTGTGCTTGCCAGGTTCTTCTTTGCGCCGCCAGATGGCCCCAAAGATGGCCCCACGGACGAACTACCATTCACTATTAACGCTACATGCGTGTTACTTGTTAGCGATGTTATTTATCTATAGGCTACTCCACTTTGATAGCTTGTGGTCGTGTTGGCGTGTACCGTACGTGTAATGAAACGCCACGCACTTTCCGCTTTTTCCGCGCCTCGACGAGCAGGTCCGCACTACGCAGCGTTCCCCGACGTGCTGGCACGTAGTCGCTCTGATTGATCTCGCTCGCGCTGAGGATCATACGACAAATCAGTCGATACGACACGATGAATCGCAGGCACGGATCGGGACAGTAAGGAGAGCCACTGGCTGTGAGTGAGAGCCAGTGAAAGCGTCGTCTGGCGTTGGCGGCACAACAAATACACTCAGATCGTCGTTGTCATTGTTACTGACGTATCGTCACTCAGGATGGTATTTGCGGAATGTATCACACCTGTTACGTAGCACTAGTGTCAATGTCGCAGCGTGATCAATCTTCCATTGAGCTTTCGTACGCTGTTTGCCCTCGAAATAAAATTACTTCCACGCGACGGACGCCATTCAAATTTGGCTAAGAAGACCTATGCATACCGAGCAATCGAATGAATGACACATCTTGACTTTAAAATTTGATGTCAGTGCTCCTTTAAGACAAGACATTTAAAACAGAAGGGGGTAATAAACATAGCAATACATAAATAAAAAACAAAATTATTTCAGAATTAAGGATATGTAGTGCATTTAGTAGTAGCGTAGTTGAATGATTATACACTGCAGTAACACAAGGACAACCTTCCGAAGTATTCAAATAACTACAACAAATGCATGACAGATTTCAAGGGTTTCTCAGTGTGCAGAAACATCTGTTATAAGAGTGTGTGTCAAGTGACGGAGATTGCTTACTTGGTTGTTTCAGCACTTTGTGGCAAGCAGCGAACGTTGGCATCTCTCTATCTTGTACAGTCGCTATGAAGTCAGCAGACTTCAAAATGATGTCATCATATATGTATTGCGTTCTTAACGTGAAACTCGGAGTGTCAAGATCACATCGCTTGCCTCTTTTTCCTTTTCTTTTCATTTGCTGCTTCGATAGAAGTGCGTGGCGTACCATAGCCTCCCAGCATGAAAAAAAAAAAGGAAAAAGCGTCACATTTTTAAAAATCTTGCAGTAGCTCTACTCTTCACGTGTGATGCAAGCACTATTCTGTGCCTGGCTTTATTACTTGAGAAATGCCCCTACCACATTGACGCGCCAGCTCCTGTATATTTAGCCGCTACATTGCAGCAGTTGACGAATCCCTCTGCGAAACCTTACGGCGTCCTGATGTGGCCGCTGTCACAACCTCGTCTGTTCTTCATTTAAAGAAGGAAACTGTTGCCTTCATTTAAAGCGTGCACATGCCCGTATTAGGCACACATGCTCACATCTTCGATCTCAGGGAATTGCGCATAAAATTGCACACGTGAAATTGTGCAATTGTACAGGGGAGCACAGTTGTGCAATTTCACACGGCCCCAGCAAGAGTATAATCATGCTGTCTGTTGGCCTGATATGTGTACTGCCCAAATAACATGTCATTCTGATGAAACCCGTGCAGATTCCTTGTGAACGAGGTACCCATGTAGGACTTGGATTGGTCCTGAAATTTTGTGAACAAGGGACTCTCTGGGCCCTAAAGCATACTTGTACAGTTTGACAGTATACTTTATATTATTTGAAGTGTATGTTTTAGGTATGTTTTATCAAGCTCTGCATTGAGTTCTCTGGCCTATTCTGCCTTTTATGCCTCATGCTGCCACTTGCCCTGTTTCTTCTTACAACAGGCATTACTGTGAAATGTAAAGCCATTCTTGGCGTGCTTTGGATGGTAGTTGAATGCTTGTCAAATCTACTTATCCTGCCTTTCTATGAACGCGTACAGGGTGCTGTCACACTAATGTAAACCCTAAGTAATGCATCGCCGATCAACCTAAGCTCCTACCTTGTCACAGTATTGGATATAGAATTTGAATTGAACTTTATTAGGTGAAATACAATCATAAAGAAACATGTTTATAAGCATTTGGGTATGCAGAAACATGGTAACAGGGATCCATACAACAATTACATGAATAAACTTACTTGGAGGACACAGAATTAGAACACCTAATACTTTATACATCACTTTAACAGCATATCAGTTCGTGTGGAGCACCAAATATAAGAAATTAAAAGTTCTAATACAGTTCCTTTTGACAAGATTTAAAAGAGTCCTGAACCTCTTTTCTAAGTAGTGATCGATTGACCTAAGTATCTGAGTTCATTGCCTCACGAATCGATCGCCACAAAATTTTTTCAAATTTGTCAAGTACGAGCAGAGTGATGGGAATTTTCACACACTGTATGCGCTTTCTCGCTTCTCTCATTTCGACGAGCGTGCTGGAAGCTATGCATGAAGAGATGACAAGGGGGAACGAAGCTAATGTCACGTGCACTTTATGAAACGCATTCGCTCCCTCCCCACATTACTCCAGCATGAGCAAGTGTCACTACTGTGTACTTCTAACACACTATAGAGTGCGTCACCCTATACGTGGCGGCGCCCCGTGGCAAGAAGCGCATTTGATCCAAACGTCGCTCTTGCTTTATGCCAACTAGGGGCCAATAGCAGCAACACTACTATGTAATTCTAACATACTATAGAGTTCGTCACCCATGGCAAGAAGTGCATTTGATCCAAACGCCACTGTTGCTTTATGCCAACTATGGGCCAATAGCAGCAACCTTCTGTGTGATGCAAAGTCTGCCGTATGATGGCCCTCTGAGAGAGGGCACTGAGAAAGTTGCAACTTCATGCTCTGCTTGTGAACTCTTCTTGCTGTGCATGACTAAGATTTTGCTGAGCCGTTCAAAGCAGCGCCTGCTTCCGCCTCGCTGTGTTGTTTTCACCAGACACAAGGGGTGGTTTATGACCTCTTCATGCATTTCAAGGAAAGCTTTGTGTTGTTACGCAAAATGTTAACAGGCTTGTGCCTTCCCATGTGCAGGGGCCCGTCCAAGCGGCGGCTCTTCAGCAGTGGAAGGATGGGTGCCTTCCTGGACAAGCCCAAGGTGGAGAAGCACACCGAGGGTGGCCAGGGCAATGGGCTGCGCTACGCGCTGGCCAGCATGCAGGGCTGGCGCGTCGAGATGGAGGATGCTCACTGCGCGATGGTTGGGTTGCCCTGCGGCCTCGACCGCTGGAGCTTCTTTGCCGTCTTCGACGGGCATGCGGGCGCCCGTGTCTCGGCCCACTGCGCTCAGAACCTGCTGGACGCCATCATCCAAACGGACGAGTTTGCCCAAACGGTGGCCCAAACGGTGGCCGCCGCCTCAGACATCGGCGAGGTCAGTGGTGCCTGTTGCCGGGACAGAGTGGATAGGGCTGAACTCTGCTGTGCTGCGTGCTGTGCTGCATCGGGGCCTTGAGGCTATCAGAGAGGGTGGATCAGAGCACAGTTGCCGTTCTTGTATTTTGTCTTTTGCGCTAGTCTCCCTGAAACATGTAGCAACTAGCCCTAGGCCATTGCGGTGCCTCAGTGGTTATGGTACTCGGCTGCTGACCCAAAATACGCTGGTTCTATTCTGGCTGCAGCAGTCATATTTCGACAAAGACACACGATGGAAGAAACTCACAGGGTCCCTTGTACATTTGCCTGAGATAACTCGAAGGTGAGAGCCCTCCGGTGGGGCTATCTGGCTATCATCATCATTATCAAATCATTAGTCGTCATTATCACCGACGATGATAATAATGGCTAATGATTTGATAATGATGATCACCTTCGATAATGATGATCAACATAATGATGATTTTTGGTACCATTCGTATGGATAATGACTAAACCAATGGTCACTTTCTTTTTGTTTGATGAGGCATATAAGGGTTTCACCTTACAGGCCAAATTCCGGCGATTTTTTGACCATGTCAAAGTAATGGTGCTTTTATGTTCCTGATACGCTCCTTTCACGGGTCCGATAGCAGAAATACTCTGCAAATTGGACAGTAATTTTAAATAAGCAACAAAGCGCAACACCGAAACCGAAACCCAACCGAGCAGTACTGTCCTTGCGTGACGTATAAGTCGGCAAAAAAACGGAAATTGTGCAAGGCATGCCGGTCCCGCCAGCACGTAGTATGAAAGTTGCGAAAGCGGCGAAGAGCAGACGCTCAGGGGAAAGGTGACCCCGTTGCAACAGCCATACCATGTCTGTGAGTGACCGTACCACGTGCACAAGCTCCTTGGGGCTGTCGGAAAATGACAGCTGTGATTCGGGCGCATTTGGAGGCCAACTCAAATCGCCATTCCTCTTCGATGAAGTATAACACGCCTGTTTAGGCTATTTGCGTGCCTGGTTGCGCATTCCACTGCCAGATGGCACCACCTGTCCAGGTGGCTCAAGTTCGGGGGGGCTGCAATCGTGTAAAATTCTATCCCTGAGGAGTTTGTGGACTAACTAAAGCTTCTTAATATTGCTATGGGAAGAGTGCATAAGTTTGGCAATAATGGCGTTCAACATGACATAGTAGGGTCGAAGGAATTTAATATAAGCCAAGTACGAGCCACCTTTTGCACGATGCGCAGCTCACCGTATACCGATAGGCCCGGTCATGGTGCACCCTGTGTGCGTTACGGAAAGTGTCTCCGTACGGTAATGTTCATGCATGTGCGCTCTTCAGGCGGTACCATATTACTGCACTTTCCGTGCAGTAGACCGGCCCTGCTGGCTAAAACACTCTAACATGAACACGCGGGGTGATTGTTAGGTGCGGTCGTCTATTGATTATGGCGCTCGACTGCTGACCCGAAGGTCGCGGGATCGAGTCCCGGCCGCAGTGACTGCATTTTCAATGGAAGTGAAAATGTTTGAGGCCTGTGTACTTAGATTTAGGTGCATGTTAAAGAACCCCAGGTGGTCGAAATTTTTGGAGCCCTCCACTACAGCGTCCCTCATAATCATATCGTGGTTTCGGGATGTTAAACCCCCAGATATTATTGTTATCATTAGGTGCGAGTGTTTCGTGGCTGTCAAGGTAATTATACGGGGAATCGTGTGCAGCCCACAATGCAACACCACTTGCCTATTGCACGCACGCCCACAAAGCACAAAGGAACTGAAATTCGCACGTCCAGCCAACGAAGTGCTGGCCAAACGCACACAGTTGTTGTCTTGTGGATAGCAGACGCTGTAGTGGCACCTCAGTTTCGTCACTTCTGGTTCGCCAAAAATGGCGTCACGCTCAGTGTTGCCAATAATTCTGGGAAGCAAGGTGGAGAGAATCGGGGCAATCAATAAAATTCATTTGTAATGAAGCTGTGTACCTCTCCAGCCTGTAATTTGGCATAAATGATGGGAACGTGAAAAGGAACATACCCAGCGAATTTTATTGAAATCCATTTACCTCGAAAAATCGCCGGAGTTGTCCTTTAAAGGGGTCATCAAACGTTTTCTAGAAATTTTCAACTACGTGTGTATTCGGAATCCCAGTCCGTTCCATTCAATACTATACCTCGACTCGTTTCATCGTCCGGGTTCATTTAATAACTATAAAACCGCAATTATGATTTCCCAGCTCATGTTCCCCTCAACTGTACAGCTGACGTCACTTTAAGTCAGCCAATGAAAAGTATCTGTCGTCGACAAAACATGGCGATGCAGCGATTTTTGCTGAGCCATAGTTCGCTGAGATTTGTAGCATCATATCATCTCGATTGGTGACACCGGCAGCTTGTGATAGCGAACGTTGTTTCCACTTTCATAAATTGTACGGCACAATGTCTGACGACACACATGGTTGGCATAGCGAGGACTAAGCCACCCAAAACACACCATAAAACACAACCTAACGCAACCAGAAAGAAAAAACTGGGACGCTGCACCGTGCGAGCGAAGGCAAGGATACACACGTGACTGAGCCCGGATGTACTTGAAAGCGGAAGCAAACAGATCAAGGGCTGTACTTGCACAGTATACTACTCAAGAGTGCTAAAGTTGCTGCGTTATTTGTTTCTTTTCTAGGTTCCTATAAATCTCTTAATCTTAGAGCAAAAGAAAGCTAACCATGTGTTTATAACTTTCCTTAGCGTGACGTCACACATTAGTGCCTATGGCGGACGGTAGTGCCGCATAGTCGTTTAGGAGCCCAAGAAAACTGCGATTTCAAATGGCCATCATTAATTATAGACTGAATATTGCGCTGAAATATTTTGGAATCGGCATATCTAATCCTTGTTGAAGCAGGGAAAATTACAGCCGGGCAGCTTCATTTTCTTTTCACGACCCCTTTAAGAGTGCACGTGTTGTGCCAGTGGAAATTTTTATGGGCTAGAAATAATCGAGTTGGTCTATTTTGCCCATTGCCTCAACCCCCTTAAGGTTGAGGCGGTGGGAAAGGTAGACCGAACGTGAGTTTCTCTACCTCTTATTTTTTGTGCATGGGAGCACTGCATTACCTTCTGTTGATGCTTCGCTAGACTGACTTGAGCTTTTTGTCGGCATGTGTTTCTCATTGTGTCCTCTTTCGTGCACTTGCCCTACAGATCCCCGAGGGCGGCGAAGAGCTTGCAGAGCGAGTGGCCACGGGCATTCGTCGCGGCTTCCTCTGTCTCGATGACCAGATGCGCGCCCTGCCCGAGGTGGCCTCGGGAGAGGACAAGAGCGGCTCGACTGCCGTCTGCGCCCTTGTGTCGCCCAGCCACGTCTACTTCGCCAACTGCGGCGACTCGCGCGCCCTGCTGTGCCGGAACGGCCAGCCGGCCTTCACGACGCGCGACCACAAGCCCATCAACCCCGGGGAGAAGGAGCGCATTCAGCGGGCTGGCGGGTCCGTCATGATCCAGCGGGTCAACGGCTCCCTGGCGGTCTCGCGAGCCTTGGGAGACTTTGAGTACAAACAGGTGGGGCCTTGTCATTGGTTTGTAGTGCATGCACACTTGCGTGGGCTGCCTTCCACACAACATTGCCGAGATCATGGTAACCTAATGATGTCGGTGTTAGTTGTGAATAGCTGAGATGCTGCAAGCAATGTAGATGTGTGGTTTTTAACTGAAGTAAGCGCGATATGGATGAAGACGGAAAAGGAATGCGTGTGTTCTGCCGATGAAAATTTTGATGGGCTCGGAGTATTTATATGCTTTCTTGTTAAATAAATGTTTCAGTTGCGAGTAATCGCTTGTCCTTTTGTCCTTCCTTCTTCATCCTCGTCTGTAGCACGCTTAGTTCAGTTATACCATGCATTTCAACCAACTAGCCCAGATATCGATTCTCTGGCAATGTAGACGTTAGGTCTCTACAGTTAAGCAGTCTTGTGTTAACTGGCCTTTGTGCCTTAGAGATGCCATAGAGGTGTAGTATGTGCTTGTGCATGTGTGTGTGTGTTCATGCGTGATAGAGAGATATGGAGGACCTAGTGCAATGTTGGACAGCAGTGACATGAAGAAGTGACATGATTTAGCAAGGCATCACTGGTTTTTAGATAGCAGTAGTCAGAATATGCAGGGGGGGAGGGGAGGGCCAAGGCAAGCTTTACTTTAAGAATAGGGCCTCTTGGTTTCTGTTATCCTTCCCTCTCGGTATTCTAAGTGTCTTGTCACTAAGAGAGCTATGTATATGTGACCCTTGCAGCTAAAAGCATTGTCTTGTTTGCAGTAAAGCTTTGCACAACGCTAGCACATTTGGAGTGAGCTCGGTTTCGTGCCACATGTTATTGGACACCACTTGCCTGTTTAGCCTACAGTAAATCTGAAGAGAGCATCGCCTGCAGTGATGCCATCAGAAATTTGCGATATTGCTGCAGCGGAATGGTGGCACCATCTATCATGGCTACAAGGCACTTGCTGTACCCATAGCTTTACGCCATCTGGTTGAACCTCAGCATAATGAATCGGTGCCACCAATACTGCTGCTCACATTTATCTGCAAAGAAAATCTGTAATGCCTGTACATCTCTAGGTATTTCTTGAACGATATGTGTATGTGTGCAAACTAGCCGAAACTGTCTGATATTGCATGTGTTGCATCCAAAGACATTGTGCAACAAAACACGCAGGTGGCTGGAAGGGGCCCCTGCGAACAGTTGGTGTCGCCCGAACCCGAAGTGACGGTGCAGGCACGGGACCCGTCGTCGGATGAGTTCCTGGTGCTCGCATGTGACGGCATCTGGGACGTGATGAGCAACGAGGAGCTCTGCCAGTTTGTTCACCACCAGCTCTGCATCTCGCACGACCTTGAAGAGCTCTGCGCTGCTGTCATCGACATTTGCCTCTACCGGGTGCGTAGTGCATTGCAGCATTGTAGGTGTGGCCAATGCTGCGCTTTGTCGCGAGAGAGCTGCGTGTTCATCTGCATTGGCTGGCCAACCTAGGATTTCTACTTTGACAGAATGCCTAAATGCGTAACATTTTGGCAATAGCGGCAAGAAACATATTCAATTGGAGCTCATCACTGTGCTGTCACTATTTTTTGCACGAAACTTATGTGCACTCTGGACTCACGGTGGGACTAATGCCACACATCACCATAAAAGACCTTCCACACTTGTGTTTGCAAAGGCTGGCCAACCAGTGATTGCGACTTCTGCGCAAGACCTATATACAGTAGACTTCCGTTAAGACGAACTCGAAGGGACCGCGGTCATCTGTTCGTCTTATCAGGAGTTCGGATTATCAGAGTGTCCCCAAAAAGAGAGATGCTAACATGCCAAGTGCATCCAAATATGTTGCTTGAAAACACTGACTGGAGTAGACTTACAATGGGACAAGAAAAGACAAGAAAAAGCATTTATTTGGCTCATCTAGATAAACGCTATGCCTTCAAGCAGAGTATTTACACGAATCATACGAGCACCTGATTTTGCGGGTTCAAAAATAAATTTCATGAAGATACTGCTACCACATTTTAATGATAAAACTGTAACACGCTCCTATGTTGACGGTTACAAAAAAAAAAAAGAGAGAAGCACAGTTTTCCTTCAAATAATGTAAATTCATCGTCCTAGCAGTTCCTTTTCTTCTGTGAGCCTGTTTTGCTGGCTCTAAGATCGCTTCTGGATACGCCTCGGTCGGGCGCTGTTGCCTTGACAAAGTCATGATACGCTCAGTTGCTTAAGAAAGTCTGCAAGGTTTTCTTCGAGGTTCGGATATTTTCCTGTTTTCGGCCCGTAGTAACTTTTCCTAATTGGCGTGCAGCTGAAGATATCCCATTGCGCTATTCACGGTCACAAGCCTCGCGCACACGAAAAACACACGACGCAGCTATATTCAGTGTACAAAATAGCCTTCCCTTGTCGTGCACTTCCATAAGCAAAATGGCTCATCACAATTTGCGCTTCACTGGGAACAGATACAATGCGCACAGGTCCTAAGCAAACTGACCACAAAATGTGCTCGGCCGCCATTGTGTGATGGCGATGACAATGCACCTGACCCCTCTGACGGGAGTGCGCCGCAAACGTGGTTTCGGTTTCGTCCTCAATTGTAATGCACAGAGAATTTTTGTTCTCGTTGTCGCTTTTTCTTGTGTTCTCTTGTGTTCTGTTCTCCTTTGTACTCTAGCTGGAAAACCGATAAACGGGGAGGGAGGGGGGGGATACAAAAGGACGCAGTGGCATGGGTGTCTCAGTTGTAAATCCCCCTACTCTTTTTGTTGCTTTCTTTGCTGATAAAGCCCGCACATCCCCCACCCACAGGCTGGGGTGAGGGGGATACTGGCTTTATCCGCTGACCGTTCTTTTTCGTTTATCTCCGCGTCGCAATTTGCTTCGGGTCTCTGCTCCAGGAAGTGTTTTTTTTTTTTCCTTTTTTGCTTTTTCTTGGTCGCCTGAATGCCCCACCAAGACTGCAGTGTTCGTTTCGCAGAATCGCCAGCCTTGTTGATCACCGCGAAAGTTCATCTTAACAGAAGAGTACAGTTGGGCGGTTCGTCTTAAGCGAATTTTTTTTGCATTGAGTCTATGGGAAACCAAACAAACGGTTCTCTGTTGTTCGGCATAAGCGAGAATTCGTCTTAACCGAGTTCGTCTTAACGGGAGTTCACTATACAGTCGATCCCGGATATATCGATCTCGAAGGGGACCGCAAAATAGTTCGATATATCGAGAATTCGAAATACAAAATATGCGTATTTCAGGCTTAAATTAAAGCACTGCAGGCCTCGACACAGTTTTCCGAAGTAGTAAAAAGCGCTCACATGATGATTCGCTCACATATGCGAAAGAACAAGGTGACAACTTCTTTTGCAAGTTGCCGCACTTTATTTCACATCAAAATAGTCCACAAACTTGTCTTGCTTCTTGCGCGTCGTGAATTCATCAAGTTATCGTCAGTATCATCGAAGCTTTCCAAATAAGCAAAATTCAGCACCTTTGGCCACAACAGCAGCCATCGACGCTGAATGCTGATGCAAGCTCAGTAGCACAGTAAAGGGTTTAGCGGTGGCAGCGGCGGCATTGCATCTTCAAACCGCACGGGTCGATTTCCGCAGCTCCGGCAACGTCAGCTATGATCTTGCCATCGATACAGTCAGAAACAGCTACGTTATCTGCACCGATGAAGTTGCTCGCTGCACTCCCGTCCGATATGTCGCAAAATTCACTGACGCACCGTATGCCGTAGTCAGCGGTCATGACGCACCCAAAGTTGTCGCCTGGCACCAAGGCCCGCAAGGAAACGGTGCACGGCTGTGCTTTACTTGAAGTCGCTCCAAGCACTGGTCATCATTTTTATCGCTACGAGCGGGACAATGTTTAGTTCGGCTTCCGAATGACGATTTATCAAGAACGAAGCGAGAAGTACACGAGTCCTCAAGCCGCAAGAGACAACACTGCCCACGAACAACAAAGGAAAAGTCCCCACCACCGTCGACATCTTGGCGATGGCACTTGTGGCTTTGTAGAAGGCAGCCGCTGCTTTGGGGAGAAATGCGAAAAAAAGCGTAGCCTGTGACATGTGCGTTTTAAAACTGAAAACACCAAAAATATGTCACGAGATTGCACATCTTGTAGGCCATGCTTTTCGGGCCCGCATGCCATCGGCCACGGACAAACAAGGAGGGGAATGCAAACATTACTACGAGGCTGCCGAGTCTCTTCGCATTTTCATTTTGAAAAACACTATGCCCGCGCGTTAAAACCTACGGATCACCCATCAAATATACCGGTGCACTGACAAGCGCTGCGCAACGAACTAGATCAACAAAATGGAATAATACCGCCTTTCCGTGACCTGCGCTTTACAAGAGATCGGAACTTGTTAGAGCAGGGCCGAGAAATGATCGGTATTTGTTAGGAAAAATGCACTTTCTGGGCTTCGGCGCGGCGCAGCATTCGATGTAGCGGATGTTTCGTGGTGTGGGAGTTCGATATACGTGCGCACCAGCCCCATACTTTTGCATGGGAAATTCAAGGGGATTTCTCAACTGTTTGATATAGCCAGTAATTCGACATACACCTCGGACCACTTATAACGTAACCGCTTACAGTGCAGTACCGGCTATAATGCGGTTTTTTCTGACTCCCGTTTACCCTCTCATAGAACTTCATGTATACGCATACCGCTTATCCGCGATGCGCAGCGCCTATTGGGGCGCCACTGAAAGCCACGTAGCGGCGGTTGTTGGAACCGCTGGTGGGTCGCGTAGCAGACGCTTCATTTGCGCGCGTGCGATTTGCCGCTTGTGCGCGTCCCAGATAATTAATTTTGCGGCGATAGTGTGCGCAAAGGAGCCTCACTTCATAATAGTGGACATGTGTCCGATGTCAAAGCTGTGTGGGACGACAATGTACGTCACCATACGCGCCAAGTGTTTGCCACAGACAAGCGTCAACAAGCTTCCCTACGGAGTGGAGCTCATCGTAAGTACACCGCCTTCGTTATAACGTCGCGATCAATAATGCCTGCATGCGTTGACGCGTGAACCAACGTTTTTTCTCAACACAGTAGCTTCGTTTACGTGCCATGAGTTTATATAGTAGATTTTGAGGGAGTGCTGTCGCACCGGCGTATAGATTTCACAGGTTCGGCCACGCGAAGCGTCAGCGTTGGTAAAACTTTGAAACCAGCACGATAAACTTGTGAAAAAATAAACGATAAGCTTGTCGTCATCGGTGCAGAAGCGCACAGCGAACATTCTGCACCGATGATCGCATTCCTGTGCCATCAATAGGTAGAATGCAGCCGATTTCGTACAGCACACGTGTGATTCCACGGCGTTTTTTTAAAGGAGCCGTCACCTTCCCCACATTCTCTGGCATTGCGCTTCGCGCCATTCGTTTCTCAAGAAAGCCTAGGCATCGCGTCTTATCACTAATAACAACCTCATGTGTATTGTAGCGTCTACAATGCAGGCGAGGCGACCAAGTGTAAACGTAGTAGCGTTCGCTAAATGCGTAGCGACATAAATGGAGAAATAAAAACACGGTAATCGTTCTAACACTGCCGTAAACAAAGCGCGATTGCTTGCTTTGCTTTCTACGTCGTACAGCCGCAATCCACCGCCGCCGTCGCTCTCGCTCATGAAATAGCACCGGAAACCTGTCGAAGTGCGTTCCTGCGATTTTTGTGTGTGTGTTTGAGCAGCCGACAACGCAGCAGTTATTTTTCGACATCGCTGAGGCCCGACAGAGTCGTTAAATCACGACGAAAACACATCCATCCGTGCACTCGCGTAGACGCTCGCGGGAACACTGCTCGCCGGGACCCGTCAGCGCTTCCGAGTCGTGGCGGCAGATGGCGTCGTCGACGCTCTGCGCATCGCCTATAATGCAGTACCCCGAGATGAAAGACCGGTTATAATGCGGCTGCCGGAACGTTCTCAGAGATGTGAGGGAGCGAGCGTCGGAGATGCGCCGGTGGGGGAGACAGCGGCGACGGCGTTACAAAGGAGGAGGGGACGCGAAACAAATGAACAAGTAGCGGGGGGAGAAAAAAAAAAAAGGGATGGCTGTGGGGGCCAGCAGCCTGGCGCAGGTGCGTGGTGTGAGGAGGGGGAGCAGTTACGGGGCCGACGGAGAAGCCTTTGCCCCCTTACTTCGGCAGCTTGACATGCACGCTCCGCGACGTACGGGCGCCCGCATCAACAGCGCGTTACCTCTGTTTGTTTATGTCAGGAAAATAGTTGCTTCGTCATACAGCGCAGATATCGCGCGTGCAACTTCGATTCCCCCGCAAGTAACAATGCTTTGAGACGCGATTGAGCTTTCGCCTTTGCCGTCAACAGGCGGACTTACAAGCTTGAAAGAGTTTTTCAGGATAGTTGCCGCGGCTGTTCTCCCGATCGCGAACCGAAACTTCATTTCACGCGTGATGCCCTCGGTTTAGCTCGCGAGTGCGATCTCTTCTACGCCCAATCTCAGTGTTGTCTAGGATAAGCTTCTCGCGACAGCATGCAAAGTTGCAACGCGCACGCTAGGCCTAACAAGCGCTAGCTGCCATGTCGGCGGCCGCGGACTATAGAAGTTGCGGTTTGGTGCCGCATCAATGAAACATTTTGCAGTTGTTGCATTTAGAAGGGGTGACTCACATCTTTAACGAAAATGTGAGCGTGCGTGTGAAACACTCGAGTGGTGGTTTATGGTCGCCACCGTTTTCGACATCGTGCACGCCCAGTGTGTTACCGCGGCGACTTCCCGTGACGGCGCATTTTTTCCGCGTTCGTTATGTCGGCACCGCAGGTCCGTGGACGCTAACTGTTCAACATTTTCAAATGTAAGCAGATGCAAACTTACGTCCCAGTCGCATGCCACGATAGTCGGAATCGCACGCCTGCCTGTTGGTCATGTTTTGCACACGTGCAACCTTTCAAAAATGTTGTTTTGGGTATAGTGCAGTATCGCTTATAGTGCGGATATTCGCGACTCCGGCGACTTACGTTATACGCGGTCTATGCTGTATCCGAGTTCGATATATCCGAAGTTCAATATATCCGGGATCGACCCTCAGCTTTATAGATGCACAGAGATGTGACGATGGCCACTGAAAAACGTGCTAGTATAGCTCATTGCTGACAATCCTATCACACTAAGCATCTTCAGTTACCTGCTCTGCAGCACTTGTGGTGTAGCACCATTGTAAAATGTGACTGCACGCTTTTAACAGGCTGCAGCCCAAACATGGTGCGGCGTAGTTTGTTGGCACTTGCTTGAGTGGGACAGCTTCAAGTGCTTGTCACTTGTGCAAATGAAAGCAGCACTGCTGCCACCCTATTTCCCTGATAAGTGGCATCCATGCACAGTTGAGAGCGATTCAGGCACGAGGAAACTTTACTGCACTCTCATAGCAAACACGTCTGTACATGCGGTACGGCAAGCATGCCGGCACAGCGTGACCGTAGTACATGGATGACACTGCACACAATTAGCTATTGATGCTCGGGTCTAGCAGCAGCAAGTATGGCATTTCAGTGAAGCAACACTGGTTTTCTTATCACTGTAGGAATGTGCCCATGCAAATCGGCATTGGCGGGGCATAAAGTCCCTAGATTTTTCCTTTTTACTTAAGTACCGACAACTGCCTCCTTTCACGGCCCTCTCTCACGCACAGCTGGCGTGCGACGCCATTTTCTTCCTAACTTGGAAGATTTACAAAGCCATGCGCGTCTAAGTACATTAGCCACGCATCTTTCAGCGGACAATATGCTACCGCGACGCGCCTTTCTCCTCCCGTCAACCCCCTGTCATTAGTGAATGGGGGATCGCGTTTCACCAGGTGCTGGAAAAGAGTTAGGAAGAACATGGCTACCGAAAACGAGCGTTAGCCAATGAGATTCGTCGCCGGCGCTTCAATGGTTGTCGATACTTAAGAAAGAACAGGGAAAAATCTAGGGACTTTAGCGGGGCATGTACAGGGTGTGTCCGAAAAATAATGTCATTGACTAAATGGTAAAGCGTCTATACCTCACAACAGGCTAGGACCACTTGATATTGGTGGAGGGGGAAGTCAGCTCATGCACGTGCAGTCGCACTGTCGTATGCTACCATCTGGAGAGTAAGGAGAGACTTTTCCGTGAAACTTGTTTTCACTTCCCGTGCAAGCCACAATGCAGCGCTCGTTGGAACAAAGGACTACCATCAAGTTTTGTCTGAAACTTGAGAAGTCCAAAGTGGAAGGTTTTCCTATGATAAAAAGCTTTGGTGATAATTGTTAGTCACAACGACAAGTGTACCGGTGGCATAAGGCCTTTATAGAAGGTCGTAAAGAGGCCAGCGACGAAGTCCGCTCTGGACGGCCGTCAACGACCATCACCAATGGCAGCGTGCCAGTCCACATCGCCTTCGTCTTGACCCGCTTCCTTGTTGATTCAAATGTGTCGAGGGTTCCCCAGCTGCCCTGCAGTTCTGACACGGCTCCTCCAGACTTCCCTTTTGTTTCCACGCTTGAAAACTCCCATGAAAGGACATCATTTCAGGACACTTGACTAAGTCAAAGAGGCTTGCACCAAGGCTTTAAAGGACATTCCGCAGGAGGCCTACCGTGATGCCTTCGATGCCTGGAAATCTCTCTGGAAGTGACGCATCCCCGCAGGAAGAGCCTATTGTGAAACCTTTTAATTGTGTTGTACTGATCTGATCAATACATCTTTTTTAATCGACTCATTAACATTACTTTTCGGACACTCCCTGTAGTGTGCTCTGCCATCAGGTTTTCTGTCAAGGTTTCGAAGTGCCCTTGGTGTTGGTGCTGTGTGCTATTGCACGGTTGTGAGAGAGAGCCGGAATGTTTTATGCACTTCCAGCTTTGGGGGGGGGGGGGTCTTGGCTGTCGCAGTGAGCACTTGCGCTGCTCCACTCCCTTCATCAGGCATCGCACTTCGGTATGCTTACTACTAATGAGATGCAGGGCTATTCCACAAACCTGTGAGGTTACTTTTACTACAGAAGCATATGAGCCTCGACTTTACGAAATTCGCAATACAGTGGAAGTTTCTTGCTCCAGATAATACTTCGTTATACCGACGTTTGGCTGCGCTGTGGAACGTACAGTACTCACGGATTCAAACGTGACATCACATTTTTTAGTGTAACGACTGGCATGCGCAATCGCTCAAGATAACCGCATCATGTTGTGAGGAATCTGGTCTCTAAAGATACTGTTGGCTCTGATCTACGCGTTCGAGTCGAAATTACGCCGATATGACCCGAACTGAAGACGTGGAAACGAAAGTATGTGCATATACTCAGCCCTAAATTGTCTCGTTTCAATCTTTGAGTCCTGTACACCTCATCGTTCCTTTAATGAAAAAAAATAGTAACTTTCTCGGTTCACGATGGCATGGGTTGCGGTTTAATCAAGAAAAGAAAGCAGTGAGCAAGTACTATTGCATTTCATTTTATACATGGTCCATTGAATGAATTTCATCGTTAATGCCTGCATTTGTTCTGCAAGTGTTTTCTTTTTCTTTGCCCTGTGTACTTGATACTAAACATATGAAAGTGTGAAACATTGAGGTATTGTGACGATGTCCTGTTGTGATGCGCAGGGGAGCAAGGACAACATGAGCATTGTCCTTGTGCTGTTCCCTGGTGCTCCATCGGTGAGCGACGAGGCGCTGCAGCACGACCGCGAGCTCAATCAGCTCATTGAGAAAAGGATCACAGGCAAGTGACGACAACTGCAGCTTGCTTACTCAGCATTGAGGCACACTCATGCTTGTTAATCCACGTGCTGTGATAGCTTAGCAGCTATTGAGTTGCACCGCTAAGCAAGGGGGCGCGGGCTTGATTCCCGGTCTCATCGGCCATGTTTCTTGATAGTCAAAATGCAAAAATGCTCATGTATTCAAATAGAGGTGCACGTTAAAGAACCGCAGGTGGTTGACATTAATCTTCTGTACAGTCGCCGACTGATTTTTCGGACTCCGATAATTCGGACTTGTTGGATATTCCGGACTTTATAAATGCGCCGTCAGGGGTTCCATAGACCTAATGCATTTTTTCGACCAATTTTTCGGACAAATTTGCACCTGAAAGTTGGATTTTTTGGACCAAATCACTCGTTTTGAGCCACGCCACCAGCCAATGCGGACGCCGCCATGTTGGATTTTCAGTTGACTTGGCTAGAATTGGTTTCCAAATGGCCGTTACCGCCTCTGAGATGGGAAAGCGCTTGCCGATCTCGGAGGTGAAGCCTGTTTTTTTTTTTTAACGTGTCAACTTTTCGTTTCACTATCGTCACCACACAGTACGGCGATGAGCGAAGCTAGCGGAGCAAGCGGCGAAGGAGTAATTCTTTGTTTATTCTTGTCTTGTTTCGGTCACCATTCTGCACGCATCGTGACATTTTGTGCTTCTCGTGTGTGCAGCATCGGATTTTACGTGCTCGACGCCATGGCTCCGCCATCCGCGCCATCGCCATAGCCTGGTGGTGTGAAGAAGCGTGGCAAGTACACGACCCTGACGTTAGAGAAGAAAGTAGCGATTGTCGAGCTTATCAAGAGTGGACGTTCCCAGCTTGATGTAGCCAAGGAATACAACCTCTCCAAGCAAACGGTGTCCGATTATGTGAAAAACCGAACCAAGATATTGACAGCGTTTGAGAACTCAAGCAACAAATTCCAGAAGAACGACAGTAAGGGTGTTCACCCAGCCCTTGAAGAGGCCCTGAAGTTGTGGTTAAAAGGAGTTTTGGCGAAGAACTTGCCCGTGTCGGGAGATTTGTTAAAAGAAAAGGCCGAGGCGTTCGCTCTTAAAATGAGCATCCAGGATTTCAAGTTTACGGACGGATGGCTGCGCGGCTTTAAGAAGAGGCACGGAATATTGTTTAAAAAAGTGAGTGGTGAAAGCGGAGCGGTAGATCAGGCTGTTGTGTCTGATTATCGTCTCACCAAGCTCAAAGCCTTGATCGAAGAACATGCTCCTTCAGACACCTTCAATTGTGACGAGACGGGGCTGTTTTTCAAAATGCTGCCGGATCGCTCTCTGGCATTTTCGGGTGACCCGTGCGCCGGTGGCAAGCTCAGCAAGGAGCGCATCACAGTGATGGCTGGTGCCAACACAACCGGAACAGAGAAGCTCCCTCTTCTTGTAATAGGAAAGGCGAGAAACCCAAGATGTTTCAGGGCAATGAAAACCATCCCTGTCGAATATGAGAGCAATTCGAAAGTGTGGATCACTCAATCTTTGTTTGAGCAGTACGTACGAAGACTTGACCGCAAGTTTGCGCGTCAGCACAGAAAAGTCATCGTTTTCGTAGACAACTGCGGCGCGCATGAGAGCGTGCCTAACCTTGAGGCCATTCGGTTGGAATTTTTGCCACCGAACACCACAAGTGTGCTCCAGCCAATGGATCAAGGCGTCATCAGAAATATCAAAGCACACTACCATGCCCGCCTGCTCAATCGTACCGTGCTGTGCCTTGACAGCGGCAAAGCCTACAAAGTCGACATCCTGGCCGCCATCCATATGCTAGCCGAGTCATGGAAGGCGGTGAAGCCAGAGACCATCACGAATTGTTTCAGGCATGCGGGTTTTGGTGCCGTTGAAGAGGCCGAGGCGGATGATCCGGACGTTCGCGATCTGGACAGCGCAATGGATGGCGGGGAGGACTTGATCCGCGGTCTGCGAAGTGGTGGAGTGGATGTTCCTGCCACGGTGACATTTCAGGACTTCGCTGGTGCAGACGACGATGTTGTTTCGTGCGCTGAGCCCACAGAAGACGAAATTCTGCGGCAGGTTGTGCCGCAGCCAGAGAGCAGCTCGGCTGACGACGACGACGAAGATGACTGCCCGCAGCCGTCGGCGGCACAGATCATCGACGCAGTGACACTCTTAATGGGCGTTTACGGCGAGGATGTCACCCTGGCGCAAATACAGGCAAATGCAATTGCTTGTAGGCGTAATATGAGGCAAGGCAGCATCACGGATTTTTTAAGCCAGCCTCAATGCAATAAATATTACTTTTTGGCAAAAACGAATTTTTCGGACTGTTCAATTTTTCGGACTATTTTTCGGTCCCCTCCAGGTCCGAAAAATCGGTCGGCGACTGTATTCAATTATGGCGCACCTTGTAGTAATCATATATCCTGGTCTTGTTGTGTAAAACTCCATTGTTTAGTTCATGTTAGTATTACTGCATACACAGTTATGAATCACACGGCCGGTTGACCCATTCACATCGTGGACTCGGCTGTGCAAATTGCAGTGGCATGAGGGTTGATTGTGTGCAAGACTTTCAAGGACAGCTTGATGGAGGTTTTTTCCCCTCTCATTATGCATGCTTGGGAACTACCATGACTTTATCATAAAATTTCCAATCTTTATAATTTGTTCCAAATATAAATGTGTACACCTTTAAGCTCTCTAAAACTTTGCTTAGTTCCTGATCGATTTTGTTGAAACTTGCCGAGTTTGTGTATACTTGTGGGCTGATTTCAAATATGCACTTAATTTTCTGGTACATTGTGGTTTTGAAGGATATCAAACATTTCATGTGCCTTGTTAGGAGCAAGATTATTTCCTGAAGTGAGAGAGTTACAAAGTAAATCAGTGAAAAAAATCCGTAAACATGGGGTGGGTGCTCGAGCCGACATTTCGACAAGTGGACTTGTCTTCTTCAAGGCTGGAAGTAAGTCAGTATATCACAATATTCTGGAATTAGAACAAGTAGGGATGTTCTAAACCCATTTGAACAAAAGTTATATGTTGAACATTCATGAGCGAATCATTGCAGCTCGACGTCAACTCTCATAAACTAGGGATGTGTGAATATTCGAAATTTCGAATATTTTTTGAATAGTGTTTGTTATTCGATTCGATTCACTCTGGAATTTTACTATTCGAACTTCCCAAAAACAAATAGAGTCAACGTCAGATTGAAAGTGACCCCTTCAGATTTTCAATATGCTTCACCTCATACACTCTTGTATTGCGGCAAAGCTGCCTTTCAAGCTCCGTTACGGTCGAACTTTGCCAAGAGCCATCAACGTCCGATTGAAAGTGGTCCCTAGATTTTTCAATATGCTTCACCTCATCACACACCGGTATTGCGGCAAAGCTGCCTTTCAAGTTCTGCTACGGTTGCAAATATATTAACTCAAGAAAATTCTGGTTCCAACATGGATATGAAATATGTGGCAGAGGTGGGGGCTCAATTAATGCTGTTTTGGACCTGAAATTTGGGTAGGAAGTCCGAAAAATCGGAAGCCGAAGCTTTTTAGCCTCCAAAATGTGATACGTTCTCATATATCGACGTCTACGAGGCAGGTTGGGAACTCCGGACTTGAAGGGAGCACATCCTTGTTCGCCATATCAGTTGGGCCTCCACAGAAGTTGAAAGAGGAGGAGAGGCTGAGGAAATGGCATCTTTGCCTATCACGTGTAAAGTGTTGTCGGCAGCACTTTGGTTGCACAAAATCATGTACATAAATACGATTCGGCCTCTACATTGCCTCATTCTTGATAAGACAACTATGAAACACCACCCCGCCAGTGCTTCATCAACCTAGCGAAAAGAAACACTTTCATGTTGCTATCTCATAAGAATATGCTTAGGAATCCTCTCTAACTTTTTTTCTACAATTTCGCTTCGAAGTATTCGAAAAATATTCTAGAACTATTCGAGAAATATTCGAAATATATTCGATTCGATTCGCACTCACACTTCAATATTCGAATTCGCTTCGCACCCAAAATTTTGCTATTCGCACAGCTCTATCATAAACCTTATACTTATTTTAGGATACCCATAGCAATGCAGTGTTTCACTGGTCGCTAAATCACCCTGCACACTTTTTTTTTTTGCGCATTTCAATAAACGTATGCATCGTGTAATGGAGTTCCATGATGGCAAATGCGGCAGTGCTATGCCCTGTGGGAACACCTCAGATTAAAAGAGCAATCACGTTTTCCTTTTCTGGCCTTTCTGGTGTTGCTGCCGCTGCTTGTCATAATGTCAACTAGTGCTTCTAGTGGCACCACTAGTTGAAAATGCTGTCGATTGGTTGACCTGTGAGTTTGTTTCTCTGTTTGCGAGTTTTAGTTGGTCACACTAAGTGCAGCCACCACACATGGCAAGGGCGCTTTGGTTAGTTCAGATCGAAGTTAGAGTTAGCTAGTTCAAGTTAAGACTTCAGCCCTCTACTTTTGCCTTCACTCATAGCAGTAACTAGGCAAACTTGTGTCCAAGTTGTTTTTTCTGTCCAGCCTAAGTTTCACGGATTGTTGGCACGTAGTGTGTGTGGGAACACAACAGTACTAGTTTCTTCGAACTCTGCTGTAAAACCTAACAGCTATTCTCTCTTCACTTATCGCTTGCCTCTTGGGAGGGCATCCGAACTCATTCTGCGATAGCAACAACTTGTAGGTTTCGGCAAGTTGGCCCATCTTACAAATAACTTTAAGCAGCACAAAAAAGTGGACAAAGAAGGAGCACATACAACAGGACTAGCGCTAGTCCTGTTGTGCGTGTTCTTTCATTGTCCTAGTTTTTTTTCGCGTTGCTTCAAGTTATTCTCATTCTTCAGTTATGGCAACACCTAACTCTTAGTTAATTGCAATTGTTAGCTCTAATGAGTTGACTAGCAATCCTGGCCTTTACGTCTAACTGCTTCCTTTATATTTCAGAGATAGTTTCAGAGGGCTCTGACGCAGAGCTGAACAACATCATCCAGACGCTGGCAGAGGAAGAGCTACCCGGCCTCCCACCCGGCGGAGGAATCCTCGCCAAGTAAGCAGAGGCTGTGTCCATGACCGATACTAGAACGCTTTCATGGTGTGTACCCGGCTTTAGCAAAGTGGAAATTTGTGAAAGTTGGTGTCATCTTGTGACTCGAAAAGGCACGACAAAAATGACTATACAAAATAGAAAACAGCGCGTGTCCTGTGTTTTCTATTCTGCATCATGTTTTTTTGCACCTTTTCAAGTCATACCAGGCTTGCATGGGTGACAGCGAATGGCTCTCGGAGGTCCACTGCATAGTCTTCTTGTCGTCTTCACACATCATGTATCCGAGTACTGCAATATCATGAAGCAGTCCAGCAAGGAATATCGCTGGTGCTAGCGTCTTCGCAAAAGGGGGTCTGCATTTGTCTTGTTGAAACATAAGGGAGTTTTATTACTGCGTTTTTTGCACCTTTTACAGTGTTGTGTACGTTAGAGCGCTACGTTTTTCATAGAGCACGTGCGCAGGAGTATCTTGGGTCCATAATGGCGTAGTGTACCTCAGAACGCCACATTTAAGACAGAGCATGTGCGCAAAAGTACGTTGCGTACATAAGCACGCTATGTTTTGCATATTGCACATGAACAGAAGGTGTGTGCATGCGCTGTCTGCGAAATGTGGCATTCAGACATGTGTAACGCCACCACTGACAGAACATACGCAGTGCTAAAACTCGCTGTTGGCTCCAGAAAAATTCTTTGACATCTCGACACTTCAAGCCTCTACCTTGCACGTAACTTTTGCCTCGTTTGGATTTGGATTGTGTGCTGAAATGACACGGTTCAATGGCTAATGCTGTGTAATCTTGGAGCACGGGCAGACGCTGCATGCAAGTTTTGAAAGCTTAAGGCTCTTAGTAAAGGTTTGGACTTTTCTCTTTGTAGGAGGAGTTTCATCGAGGAAGTGTACAGCAAGTTAAAACCCCCGTCCACATCATCAGAGTCGGTGAGAGTCTCTTTCGTCTTCACTAGGGGCCATCTCTGGTCAGTTTGATGGCTTCCAGTTACCAAGCAATACGATTGGCCAAAGCCAGTCGTATTGCTTCTTGTTTGATGTAATATGTAAAAGGTGTCTGGACCTTACAGGTGACATTATCCACTACTGTAGGGCATGTTGACCGTAGGGCATGTTGACCCTTTTTTTTGCATGGTTTATCATAACAACATTGTACTCAAAGAACTTATTCAAGCTTAATAAGAATTGAAAACAAATGTAGAAATCACTCCCCATGTTAGCAGATGTGTTGTGCTGCTAAGCTCGAGGACATGGGTTTGACTCCCGGACACTGCAGCTCCATTTCGTCGGGAGTGAAATGGGAGAGTGTTCATCTACATGCATATAGGTGCAAGAACCCCAGCTGGTCAAAAATAATCCACAGTTCCCCACTCTGACACGCTTCGTCATCAGATTGGTTTGAAGAAAGCGTACACTCGCCAACTAAAATAAATGACAACAGAATTGACGTTTCGGCGCCCAGTACGGATGCCTTGTTCACAATGAACGAATGCATGGTGGTCTTTATTATATATGCGTCGAAAGGGGCAACGCGCTGGCGTATACCTCGGGGAGTGGACCCCGTGTCCGATTTATCGTGCTTGTGGTAGATTGTGTGCAAAAAGATTCGATGAGCAGGCGGGATGATAACCTTTTCTCTTTTTTGATGATGGAAGCCAATTGCCAATTAAGACAGTGTCCAGTTTTTTCACTATGCTCTGCCAGGGTGTTTGAAATCGTGTGCCTTTTGGCTACATCATTATGGTGCTGCTGCAGTCTTCTTTTAGAGTTTCCCGTCTCACCTATGTAGCACGCCTGGCAGTCTTGGCACTGAATTTTGTAGATGACGCCAGGGTATCTTTCCTTTTCAAGGTGGTCTTTGACTAGAACGAGTTGTTGTTTCAGCTTGCTTGAGGGGATGTGGCGGACTTGCACTTTGTAATCTTGGAGTATTCTTGAAAGGGACTCGCTCATACCCCGCCGTGCATAGGAGAGTGAAGCCCGCTTCTTCGTTGTCGTTGCCCTGGCACGGGGCAGGGGTTTTCATAGCTTTTTTTCATTCATTGTGAACAAGGCACCCGTACTGGGCGCCGAAGCGTCAATTCTGGTTGTCTTATTTTGGTTGGTGAGTGTACGTTTTCTTCAACCATGATTTTTCCTCGCCAGCCGAGTTTTCGTCAAACCCTAGACCTCGTAATCAGATTGTGGTTTTTGCTCATAAGACGACAGTTAAAAATTTGCAAAGAAAGAAGCCATACTCATTTACCCAGCGTCTATGTACTTTTTAATGCATTGAACTATGTTAGCGAACGTATCACTAGAAATATTTTCGTAGCTTTTTTTTCTTTGCAAATATGTGGTGTCAGCTTGTTGCACAATGGTCAAAAGGTTTCTAAAATATAAGAGCTTGTTTTCACATTCTTTATATACTCCAAACTGGTGCGCAACAAATACCAGGGTACTTTTTTCTTTCTTGCTGTTTTTAAGCTTGCTGTGATGAATGCAGTATGATAATGGAGAAATGTTTGCACGCTTCCATTGGGCGCCCAACAAACAAGCCCAGCTGGTCACGGTAATGCAGGGACATTCTCTATGGTGCCTCTGGCAACAAAAGTAGCCTTGCGACGTTGAAGTCCCATCGTCATCAGTGTAAAACTGCTGCTGTTCAAGGGGTTCATATTCGATCTTATCTTATGTACAGCAGCACTCCACCAGTAGGACGCAGTTGAATGAGCATAATTTTTCTCTCTGTCTCATTACACATTCGAAGGGTATGAACAATGCTAAAGGTGAAACCGCATGACCCGATTTCAATTGCGATTGACGCGTGGTTGGAGGGACGCGCACGTTTTTTTTGACAAACGCCTTTGCGAAATCGCACCGTTGCGTCCCGCATGGAGCGATTTCACGTGCGATTGACGCGTGGTCGAAGGGGCGCGCGCATCTTTTTGACGAACACCATCGCGAAATCGCGCTGCCATGTCTTTCTGCTCAGAGTAGAAAAGGGTAGAAAAAAAGGAAACACCTCGCGCGGCACCTCACCCGCTCGTCCACCAAGCAGAGTTTAAGGTACAGACACGTGTTTGGTTTCTTCCAATGCCGCCAGACGACGCTGACCTCCGCGCATCTCGGCAGAACCTTTTGAAGCTGGTGTGCGCTTTTGGTGAAAATCTAGCAACCCAGCAAACGCGGCGCGAACATGCCACTGCTTTCTATCCGTGCGGGTGCACTTGCGACCACGGCAGCGTGGGCGTTTTCTGCGCGTCGTGTCTTTCGCTCGCGAGAAACGCGTCATGCGGTTCCGCCTTAAGAAATAGACTTGCGTGAACGTCACTTACTTCGTTCAAAGCGAAGTGATTTATATGAAATTATTTCGAAGTGAATTCGAATAGTAGCAGGATTTGATTAGTATAAGGGTGTAGGTTATAAGTGCTAAAATATGTTACGTTCTAAAATTTGCGATACTTATACCCCTGTCACACTGGACATTTTAATGTCATTCGAGTGGAATGACATTCGCATCTGATGACATTATGCGGCTGCTACACATTGATATTTAATGTCATTAGATTCGAAAGACTTAAGAAATCGAATGAGTTCGAAAAACACATCCACCATTGCAGTAGAACCGAATGTATAGGTACTCTCTACCCCAGAGACTACTTAAAGTGTGGCATTCAGCATTCCCAATTTGACACGCATTCATGCAAACACGCGATTAATGTTGCTTTTTTGAGTCATCTGTCATTTTAACGGGAACAGGTGTACGCAAGGCTGTTGCAAAATCTTTTTACTCTCCACCTCAGTGCCGTCTGGCCGCCGGCGCTGTCTGCCATAATGTAAACAAACAGACACCTGTGTGCACGTGTAACTGGACCCAGGTGGAGAGGTTTGTTCTCATAAGGCTATGGGAAGACAATTCCACGGAGTTCTGTTGCAAACTGTATTCCCGCATGGACGCGCGTGAGACCGCGTTTTGAAAGCGAACAAACGCGGAACGCTCTGGGTTTCTGTGTGTGTGCTGTTGCACGGCAAACTGCCACGGGTGCCTCTGTCACTTCACGTTGGAGAAAAATTCAATAGACGTGGAACGTTTTCTTTTTTCCTTTTTTTCCTGTTACGCCACGCATGCTTTAAGGGAACGCACTCCACCTTGTTTCACATGCATACTTGACAGGCTGCATCTTGGTTGTTCTTCTATCTGATGATCAAGTCTCTTTGACTGTCTTGTGCGCTTTTCTCGCAACACCAAGTACAAAGCAACTAAATGCTTTACTTGCTCCAGCTTAGCGTCGTCGTTCAGCGACACTGCGATGTCAGCCATGTTGCTTGTGTTCATTCTTTTGGCTGTGGCTGCTGGCTAGGCATCGTGTTGGCTTATGGTGGCCAATATAAAATTTTTTTCCGTGTTTATTTAGTGAAGCGACTTCGCACATGTCTTTTAAAATAAATAACTTGACTTTTCTACCTCTCTACATTTACCTGCCTCAAGTTTCCCAGCCATTTTTTGTCTTAGTTATCGACATTGGTATCATGAACGAATGACATTACTTTTTCCTCTGTAGCACACGAATCGCATGGCTTTTGTTGCACTGAATGACATTTGAATCTAATGACATTAACACCTCCAGTGTGACGGGGTTATTAGGCCATGTGAGCCCGTATAACGCACTTTTGAATACTGCAGATACTTGTACTTACCGTATTTACTTGATTCTACCGCGCCCTCGATTGTAACGCGCACCCGTTTTCCGCGACCAAAAAAAAAAGTAATACATCGATTGTAACGCGCACCCATTTTTCCTGAGAGAAAAGAACAAAAAAAGACCGTAGGAGTCAAACTTCGCACATTCAGAAGAACAAGTATCTGGGTTTTAAAGAACTAAAGTTTCAAAAAAGTAAAACACAAAGTCAAAAAGTGGGCCTTGCCGCTAAAACTGTCACCACTACGGCGGCGATACGAGTCGCGTAATGGATCAGTCCTCGTCTCTGTCGGACAACTCCTTGTCACTGTCAACGCTCTTTAACTTCGGTAAACCGGCCCTGCTTTGTTCCACTGAAACCTTTTCGTGAAGCTTTGCTGTAAAAAATCTTCTGCTTCTGTTTGCGCCAGTCTCGCACGCACGTTTCGGGAACTCTGAACGACCGCGATGCGGCCCGATTTCTGTCCGTCTCTGCACATGTAATAACTATTCTTTTAAATGCGACATTGTGGTGCACTCGTCGAGTATTTGGAGTTGGCACTTCCATGCCATCGATACGAACGCAGAACGGGATGACAATCTCCTCAGCACACGTACGAACTGAAACAATAATGGCAGAAATGGCCAAGGTGCGTAGGAGGCGGCCATTTTGAAATGCCGATGGCAATATGATAACAGAGTTTCTTTTTTTTTTTCAGTACTCGATTCTAACGCACATGTGATTTTTGGACTCATTTTACCAGAAAAAAGGTGCGCGTTAGATTCGAGTAAATACGGTAACCTTGAAGTGTGGCTTTGAAACAGTGATGATTTTTTCTGAATGGGTGCTTTCATGGCATAGCGTTCCTACTCTACATAGAAACCACTTTTTCAAGCTGGTTACATGCATTAAAATATGTCCATTTGTTCTTTTTGAATACTTCAAAATTTTGGACATGTTGAATTCATGTTGAAGCAAATTTGAATGCTGTAATATTCATTTGCATATTTGAAGTGCTCACACAGGTTTGCTTCCAAGGACAGTCAGCTTGGTTGAAAAAAAAAAAAAAAGCAATTGCTGCAACTTGTGGAGCAGCCTTTACACTTTTGACGCAGGCTATGAAAAGTCGTCATTAAAAGTTTATAGACTTGCGTGTCTGTCAAAACTACTGAGTAATTTTCGGCCATAGCTAGTGAAACTGCGCAACCTTGTTCTTCACACACGCAGGTACAGACTGGAAATGTGGATATCTGCCGATTGTCTGGATGTGTGCCCAGGCTGTGAAATAATTCGTCCGTTTCTCAGATCTCCCAGTTTGCGGACTTTCTTTTTTTTCCCCACCTGCGCAATAAAGGTGTGGCTTACAGGCTTTTCGTTCTTTTTGATTCGGCAGGTAAAGAGCCACTCGCACGATTGTGAACAAGCGGAGGAAGCGGCGAGCCACTGAGTGGAAACGGATGCTTTCGTCGTTGACGAGCGTGAAACGGAGCACCGCTATGAAGCGCCCTCCATCACATTCACTTTTGTGTTTTGTTTCCCCGTGAAACTGCGGTCGCCGGTCACGGAGACCGCCTGGCGGCCATGGCGTCCGTAACCGAACGACCGCCTGCGAAAACTGGCTGCCAGCAACAAATCGAAGGAAATCGGGAAAGGCGCCGGAAGATTCGATTGGCCGCGGACTCGTAATCGTTGACGGCTCTTGACTGGCGGCGGCAGTGCTCGACCCTCGCGGAGTCGTCGACGGAAAAGAAAACGCCGCCTAGCCGACTGACTGACCGGTGTCGACTTGCGTAGTGTGTGCGTGTGTGTGGCAAATGTTGACACATCGGCTTCCCCCGTCTTTTCTTTCCCTACTTTTGCGTAGTCTACTGCCGACTGTATTTAGGTTGTTTTTTTCTTTGCTCTTCTCTACTTTCTTTTTGGAGTGAAGAAACCTTTCGCTCGTTTTCTGCCCTTCAGGAAACGCAGAGACTGCACATTCACTCATCCATTCTCACACTCACTCGATCACCCCTTCACCAGTGACGTGTCGTCGACTAGCGCAGGTGCACTTACAAGGACAAAGAAAAAAAATTAAGTTAAATAGAAGAGCCAAGTTGGTTAGTCTTAGCGCGACACATCTCGCTCCTTTTTTTCTTTGATTTCTCTTCTAGCATTACGACGTCGTCTATTTGCCCCTCACGCATCTTCCGCCCCACTGCCTTCTCGTTTACCCCCTCTTAGCGTACGCCATCGTAATTTTCACATCATCCACCCCAGTGTTGTACAATGACCGTTGTTAACGATTGCCATTACAGTGAATATTATTATTATTGTCGTCGTCGTCGGAATCGCGAACGAGGGCCGTGGTGACTTCTTTTTTTTCCTTCCTCCCCTCAAACACTTCCTTTATAAACGTGCAGGAGGGACGCAGAAGAATAGTGATGACGTGCGTGATTTTGTGTGTGTGTTTGTTGTGTACCAGCGTGCATGTGCTGCACGTAATTGGTAACGGAAGTGCAAACCAAACGTCGGGGCTGAAACCTGTCTTTCCCGTTTTAGCGTGTGTGTGTATTTTTTAAAGCTTTCGTTGAGCAGTGATTTTTATGCCTTCCCCACCTTTTTTCCTTCGTGTTGATGTTGCCTCTCCTCCTCTTCTCCCTCCCCCCTCTTTTTTTCATCCTTATAATTTCGACGTTGTTAGGTTTTTCTCAGCGTTGACGGGTATTTCGCCACGGCTCGGCAAGAGACAAGCACAAGGACAATAATAAAAGAATAAAAAACTCGAAATGGCTTCCCTTTTCTGTTTATTCTGTTTCAGATGTTTGTCGAGAATGAATTGCAGCAGAAATTCACTGGCGTCATCTGCGTTAATGCGAACAGCATAACATCAACTCTTCGGCACACTGTCATTAATCCTAAAAATGTGCCATCTTGCACAAAGAAAGTTCTTGAAGCCATCAGTGTCATGGAACCTGCGTCAAACATCTGAACGAGCTCGCTTGCAAGTGGCATTCTTAAAGGCCTTCTATTCTGCCTATGAGGCATGAGCATGTGGCCTGGTGGTGGTTACAACGTCGTGGGACACATAGTCCCACACCTCCTCCTGCAGAAACATTTTTGCGACAACCCGTCGCAATTAGCCCCATGCTTAGTCGCTGCCATCTCACCTACGTCTTTGTAAGCTCGAAGAAAATTGTTTTACGGCACTTTTAAAAGGTGGTGTGTGTGCCACGATGCCATTGAAATTTGTTCCATTTTTTAGGAAAGCTTCAGAGTTCTCCTCTCTTTCAGATAACACAACCTGCTCTTCAAAATGAGGGGAGATTTTAGCTCCCTGGCATAATACGTTCTTGTAAATTTGTTAAGTAACTTGAGCGATAAATGTGCCCAAACACAATACTCCACAAAATTGCCACATTCATCGCTAGGTCTAACTGTGGTGAAAGTTGCATGGGAATGTTTTTCTTGGTGCGATATACCTGGTGTAAAAGGGCAGATATTTCGGCAGCGATAGAAAATACAAGAAAGTTGATGAATAATGGTTTGTGTATGCAGTGAAGTGAGCTTTACGGGAACAGACCACAACCCAATGACGGCTCGTAAGAAGCGCAGGTGCAGTTGGTGTTCTACTGCTGGAAATGGGGTATGCACAACGTTCCTCCACACACCTTGTGAAGCGCTCCTTTGTGCCACGTTGTTTTGGCCATTTAAGCCCAAATACTCGGTGAAGTGATTACAAGATGGTGCCTTCACGAGTCGGTAGGACAATGTTTTCCCACTACTCGCCGCGGTGGTTATGGTGCTCGACTGCTGACCCACAAGTCGCAGGATCGAATCCCGGCCGCATTTTTCATGAGGCGAAAATGCTTGAGGCCCGTGTACTTGTACTTATGTGCACGTTAATGAACACCAGATGGCCAAAATTTCTAGAGCCCTCCACTACGGCATCTCATAATCAAATCATGGTTTTGGGGCGTTAAACCACAACAATTATTAACATTTTCAGACTTGAAAATCCTCTTGTGGGTCAGCGGGACATATGCGTGCCACTTTTTTTCAGTAAAGTACTGTCTTCATTTTGATGAAATTTTTTTGTTATTTCTTAGTGATTTATATGTGTATTACACAGCCAGTTTTTATATTGTGTCAAAAAGTATGGACTAGCCTATAAAGGGTTAGTACACAGACGCAACATTAAATAAGCGCAGTACGCGATCATACTTTTATTAAGGTCATTGTTCGTTGCATAGTAAAGTCAACTGTTGGTGAACGTCCAAATGGCGCTTCTTAACACAAAGACGACCGCATTGAAGTCCAGTGGTAGTGGTCATCTGACATAGTTCCAAGGCAAAAAAAAAAAAAAGAAAAGACCAAACTAAAGCATGGATGAATTGTTCTTCTGTGGTCAGTCCACGACATAATAGCACAAGCAGGAAAGCAAGTTCTTGATTCGGCAATTACAACATCGCTGTGCTCTGGTGCAGCAGGTTCCAGTAGGCGCGTAGCCTCTGTAGCCATCTTTGCCAGTGCCTCTGACAAAGGGTGGGTCCCAGGTGATGGACCTGGCATGGACTGCCGTCCTCGTAGGCGATCACGATCATCGCGTCTCGAACCTAGATTGGCAGCAAGCACAAAAAAGAGCAAAGGGTGTCACTCCTAGTGATTCAAGGTAGTTGGTAGAAAAGTAAAGTTAGAAATTCTTCATCCACTAATTTGTTGGAATGGAGAACTGCGCTGATACGTCGCAGTCAGTTCACTTGATGCTGCATATAGCTGCCTTTCATATCTTCTCTCATGGGGGGAAAAGTGCTTTTGCTGAGATGTTCCATTAAAGAAGTTGTGAAACGTTTTCTGAAAATTTTCAACTACGTGTGTATTTGGAATCCTGGCCGCCCATTCAATACTATACCTCGACTCGTTTCATCGTCCGCGTTCATTTAATAACTATAAAATTACAATTACGATTTTCCAGCTCACATTTCCCTCAACTGTGCAGCTGACGTCACTTTAAGTCAGCCAATGAAAAGTCTGTGCCGTCGACAAAACATGAAGACGCAGAGATGTTTGCTGAGCCATAGTTGACCGAGATTCGTAGCATCATCCTGTCTCGATTGTGACACCGGCAGCTTGTGAAAGCGAACATTGTTTCCACTTTGATAAGTTGTACGGCACTGTCTGACGACGCATACGGTTGGCATAGAGGTCTAAGCCACGCAAAACACACCGTAAAACACTACCTAACGCAACCAGAAAGACAAAAACTGGGATGCACCGTGCGAGCGAAGGCAAGAATACACACGTGATGGAGCCCGGATGTACTTGCAAGCAGAAGCAAGCAGATCAAGTGCTGTACTTGCACAGTATACAACTCGGAGCGCAAAAGTTGCTGTGTTATTTGTTTCTTTCAAGGTTCCTATAAATCTATTATTTTAGAGCAAAAGAAAGCTAATGCTGTGTTTATAGTGGCGGCCGGTAGTGCTGCATAGTCATTTAGGAGCCCAAGAAAACTGCAGTTTCAAACGGGCGTCATTAATTATAGACTGAATATAGCGCCAAAATATACAGTATCGGAATCGGCATGTCTAATCCTTGCTGAAGCAGGGAAAATTACAACTGGGCAGCTTCATTTTCTTTTCAAGTTTGCAATCTTGAGAGTATAGGGGCTCCATATATAGTAGCTGTTCTAAGCAGCACTTCCTTAAAGGGCCCCTGGACCATCTCCAAAATATTTAAACATTTCAATTAAACAGACACATTGAGTTCAGAATGCCATCATGATCAACAATGTAGGCAGCGCTACGCGCCGCGGGCACGCTACAAAATAAACAATCCTGTGCTCCTCTCCAGGCCTTTCCGGTACCACCATCATATCGTCACCAGGAGCAGACACTGTTGATTGGTTGCATGTCCACTAGCAGGCATGCACACACAAAAGTAATCAATCTGAACTGTAACTCTGGAGGCAAGCAGGAGCCACCTTTTACCTGAATATTGTACTTGTCATCGTAATTGAGTGCACCAATGTATGCTGCCACTTGCAGCGGATTGTCGTAGGTGTCTGACAGCCGCGGCTTTGGCTTCTTGGACGTCTTCCAGTCTATCAGCACCATCTCGCCCCTGGAAGTGCATAGATTGAAAGCAACAGTGCATTAAGCGTGAAGACGTATCGGAGCACCAAAGCATGTGAGAGGTGAGACGTGTAAGCATGATAAGGCTATGGGCTGCTTACTGTATGCTAATATGGCCTGTCCTTCAGCTCAACCAAATTCCCTCGCCTGTATAACAGGCAATAACTAGCATTCACTGAAATTTGTCTGCAGGACCTAGCCACTTTTTTTCATTACCCTAAATTTGGTCGAAAGGATTTCTCTTCGCACAACATGTTATCTCTGCAACTAGCCATTTCTTGGCACACTTACTGCCATTTCTTGGTAAAAAAAGAAACGGAACATTTTTGGAAAGGGTAACCTAGCAACTGAGTTCGACTTCGCTGAAAGGCCTTTTTAAAAAGCATCACGGCATGCTCTTTCACATGCTGCTCCCAAGATGCTATATGGAACTGCATGGAGCAGTACACTCAAACTTTGATATAACGAACACGGATATAACAAATTATCGGTTATAACAGAGTAAATTAAGAATAGTTTTGTCGTAGATAGTGATACAAATATACGTTTATAACAAATTTTCGGATATAACAAATTTATTTTCATGTCGGATGCCACTTTGTTATAACGAGTTTTGAGTGCAGTAAGAAACTTTACTGCCCAATTTGCAACTTCCGAACGCAGTACGGCCTTGACAAGTCTGCACCGAATTCGTCACAATTCGTCCCTGCCCGTGGCAAGTCATCTTTTCGTCCACTTTACTTTCTTCACATTTACATCATAATTGCTACAAATAACATCCACTATACTTTCCTTGGCTTTCTTGTCTGTTAGTTCTATTTCATGTTGTGTCTAGCAAAGAAAAACCAGCCCTCAAAAATTAACCCTTCCTTCATTCATTTGCCTGGGCACTTCAAGATTTATAGGCCTACTTTGCAAAGGACCACCCTAATGCCTAAAGTGGATACATACTTTAGGGCTGATGCCTTGATCTACATGTACTTTGACTGCTAATGGACTGTACTGTACTTGAACTGATGCCACCTTTGTGTGCTGCACTGAAACGGGGCTTTTAACCTTGCCACTGCCAGACACTGGTCCTATGAAATAACCTGGTAGCTGACTGTCAAAAAATAACAAACAAGTAAGTGTCAAATAAACAGCTGCATTTTATTCACAGTGCCTCAATCTTCACAATTGGCACAGCTACCAGACTGTGATACAGGCACGTAGCCAGGATTTTTTTTCGGGGGGGGGGGGGGGGGGCCCAAGGCCTAATTATTCGAAAGAAAGTCTTTTCATGGCAAAAAGAAAAAAAATTGCCCGGGAACATATAAGGCTGGACGAATTTCGGGGGGGGGCCCGGGCCCACCGGGCCCCCCCCTTGCCTACGTGCCTGCTGTGATACCTCCCCTGGAGTTCTTAATGAAAAGTGCAGCGTTGTGTGCCTGTGAAGGAAAGAGAACACCTGACCACATCCTAGCAGCTGTGACAGCTCTACAAAGGAGGACTGTTAAAAAGGCCATTTGCAGACAAATGCAGGACAGGATGCCGTTGCATTGATAAAGATAGCTGTCTCTCCTTTTTTTTTTTTTGCACATACACCGAGACCAAGACATGAATTGTGATTGGGCTACCATGTATGGAGCTGCACTTTGAGAAAATTGCGAGAAAAAAAGAAGTGTTTACATGAGTATGTGTGTTAGCATTTGCAGGTAGCGCAGCTGAGTCTCGGTATACTAATGTAAATCTGAAACATTTGTCATCAATATCACCATGTAATAGACATAGGCATATGACAAATACAGTCAAACAAATAAGAACACAACGAATTATCAATATAATGAAGCAAATGAAAAACTGCATAATGGCTATACCATCTAACACAAGTACATTCATAACGTGGCTATTTTTGTGTTAGCTGCGGCTTCCTTAAAGGGGCCCTCTAACACTCTTCAACCCCCCATTTTTTACTCGTGGATTGCGTAGACTGAAGTACGGACGAACTAGTGCAGCAAGAACGGCAGCGATAGCGGCACGCAGTACGAAGTTATTCAATTTAGAAAATTCAAAATACAAGAAAAAAATGCCTACCCTCAACTCGATTTTCGCGGGATCACGTGACCACATTTCACTCTCTGCTGTGACGTCGGATGGCGCTCCAATGAAATGGGCTGAAAGCTCTTACGTAGGGGAAGCTCGCACACCATTGTTGCTTCTCCTTTCCAACGTATTGTTGACGTCGTTGCCATAGTAACAAACGTGGTTCCTGAAACCTGACTTGTCAAAACTTGAGCGGGCGCTACTGCTTCGAAGCGAGGCTGGGGAGGCTTTGTCTGCTGTTCCTTACAACGACATCCCTCTTCTCATTCTGAGAAGGGAATTTGTGGAGCGGCATGGGCGGTTAAACACGGTCGCCCCTACGCGGGTTGTTCGGTGAGCAGCCCGACGAGTTACAAGTGTGCAGCGACAACAATTCAACGAAGAGGATTACTTGCACCGTTTCAACAACAATCATGAGCCTACCGCACATGCGGAAAGAGGCAGCTCGCAAGCGTACAGACGCAAAAAGAAGGAAGAGGGGGCAAGCGTTTCATATGGACATCCGACCGGCGCAGGCAGAAAAAAAAAAAAAGAAAGCCAGAGCAACCAGAGGCGATGAAATGGCAACCGGCGCCTCTGTCGTACTTTGTGGTTGTAGTGATATTTTTTGTTGCGACGGCGGCTATTTGGAGTTCATTGAAAAAGCACAGAAAAGAAAAACGAAACACAATAGTAATCTCAACTTTGATGCAACGCCGTTATTACTTCTAACGTTACATTTATCCAATCATAGGCCAGCGCTCATCTTCGTCATTTCCGCCCGCAATAGTTCTGGCAAGCGCCACTACGCGCTGATGCGGTCAGCAGCGATGTAGGGACTTCGACGCGTGATTAAAATACTAAATAATTTGATATCGGTGCTTAGACTTATCCTAAAATTATCCCCAGCCATCAGTCTACGCAACCCGCAAGTAAAAAATGGGGGGTTGAATAGTGTTGGAGGGCCCCTTTAAAATGAGGTTCAGCTATACTGCATGCAAGAAAGGTATTTAGTGATGTATAGCACTACAATACCATTGCAGAGTGTTTTGCCAACGTGTCTGCCCTTAGTTTATCAGTTAAATTTTAAATAGTGTACTGGTAGGCAGATCACTCCAGTCTTCACTAAAGAACCCAACTTAACTTCGCACAATCAGGTTCCCATGAACGGAAAGAAGCATCAACAATAGACGCACCGGCACACAGCTACGCAGTCGATGATTCCACGATACTGCAAGTGTGGATGGCACACGGCACTTTCCAGGTGAGCCACCTCGCTGACTTCGGGCCAGAAGGATTCGAGGCTTCGCCAGTGGCCCTCGTTTTCGGGCCTCACCACGATGTCCTCCTTTGGCTTCCCGTTGAGGAGATCGTGGATGTTGACATGCAGTGACTTCCCCTGACTGAGGATTGCTGCGAATGGGAAGATGAAGATCGACACACCAGGGGAGCTATTTTGTAAGCGTTCTGTCACAGAACGGAGGCGGTCCGTTCTGTAGTGCCGCACACAATTGGTGGAGGCTCTTTTGACGGTCAAGATGTGAGACTAGGCAAGAACGGTCTCCGGCTCCGTTCTATTGATAGAACAGAGCCAGAGACCGTTCTTGTCTATTCTCATGTCTTGACTGTCAAACGAGCCTCCACGAATCGCATGCGGCCTGATAGAACGGACCGCCTCCATTCTGTGACAGAACGCTTACAATATAGCCTTCCAGTAAAACAACTGGGTGCAGCTCAAAGGAGTACTGACACGAATTTTAAACATTTTTGGCTTGTTGCTCTAAATAAAAGCATGGGTGTCGAGAACCCTAAAAAGAGTGTCTTAGTGCTGGGGAATGCATTGAATATATTTTTAATACCGCTACCTTAAAAAAAGCACTTTCGGTTGCGGTATAGAAAGGGCGGTTTTGCAGTGACGTGTAAACACAAGCCTGATGACATGGTAAGGCTGCTGCTCTGTCATTGGCTTTCAGTCGCATGTGGTTCGTGTAAACAGCGATGAGTGAATTGTCCAGCGACTCTGAAAGCAATTTCTGCAATTTAGGCTGCATGCAGAATGGAGAGTTCGCGAACCCAGAGAACTGTGTTGACTTGTCATGATAATATCCATTGGCTGGCTTGCAGATGCTGTGCGATGAAAAATTTTAAATCTAAGTAAAATATTTTAAGCGAGTTGTCTGGCTCCATTGTGCGGAAAGCGTCGATAGTGCGTACCATGGAAACGAAAAATGCCTGCGTTCGTTGCTATCTGTTCCACATGTATCTACCACTTTTGAAAATAAAACGTATGTTGGGAGTTAGCACTGTGTCGCGTTGTTCCTTTTCCGTCTTTGCTTGTTTAGTGTGCCAAATAAGTGATCAAGAAAAATTACCCGTTCGGAGCACCTGAAAATCGCGTCAGTACTGCTTTGGAAGGCATGAGAGATTTCGCCTAGATGACCGAAGTGCGGCAGTTGCTTTCTTTTATGACTAAAGAAATAGTCCTTCCTGTGTACTTCGCGATGTTCTCCGAGGTCACTGGCCAAGCAGCTTATGATGTCAGTCTAGAGTGTGTGTGCTCATTGGTGCATCATCATGTTCACCCGCCTTTGATGTGGAAATGTTACTGTCTTCTAAAGTTGTACTCAACTATAGGGGTGCACGAACAGTGTTTCTTGAAACCCAATTAAATAGCGTCGAAAGCGAATAAAATACTTTTCGAATATCGAACAGACATTTTTACTATAAAATGATGTTCACATTCTGGTAGTCATTAAAAGCATGAGCAAAGCACCGAGGACAAACCAGTTGCCTCTTCAGAAAAGATTATGTAGTGATAGTTCCTTGATACGTTTCGGTTCTACTTTTTCCAGACTTACTTTTTTGAAATGATAATCCGTTTTCATTTCCACAGGGTCATGCAAATCGGCTTCCCATTTGCCTCCCTGGCTGTTTTGTTAGAAAATTGTAATAGCACCTACACTGACAGCTCGCATGTTGCCACTGGAAATGATAACGGCACCTGCCAAGTGGCTCTGTATTTACAAGAAACAGCAAAACTGCCTGTTGTGTCTTAACGGCAGGTAGACAGGTGGCTAACTACCAGTTGAGAACCTGCGTGCACATGCATGTAGACTTCCTAAAAGTGGCAAAAGCGGATGGGAACTGATGCGCACGAGAGACAGGGGCACAAGAAGGAACATAGATGGACAGACGAAGCGCTTCGTCTGTCCATCTATGTTCCTTCTTGTGCCCCTGTCTCTCGTGCGCATCAGTTCCCATCAAGATGAATCACCAACAAGCTCAAGTCGAAACCCTCCTCAAGGCAGCTGCCACGCCATGAGCCCTTCACTTTTTTCATGAACGTATATTTGTGACATCTCGGCAATAAACCAAATGGTTTTTATGGCATGCACTCTGTCATGTTGCCTGGTTCTTGCTTAAAGTTTCGCGCACCAAAATAATTTATTTGCAGGAAGAAATTATCGGATGTTACGTTTTCCCGGATAATGCGTCCTTTTCCCGTCATCCCCTGATAAACGTAACAATTGGCTTCTACTCTACATCATTCTACATGGTTGTTCGATTTTGGTAATGTTTTCTACTTGTATTCCTTTGTATTTCTAATAGTCTGTTTATTGTGTGTTTAAGAGCATTTGCGACTTCTTTGAATAAACGGCTGCTGAATAGTAGCGGTCGCGTAATAATGTTTATGTTGAGTCCCGTTGACAACGACACTCAACATGAACATTATTACCGTCCTTCTTATTCAGCAATTGATTGGCTGAGATCTATAGCATTACCGCAATAAAAGGAGGTAAAAATCGGGTCCCTCTATTTGCAGATGGCCTTGCGTAGCAAACGACCAAACAAAGCGCGCACTCCATGAGTTCTTACATTCCTGGTACTTCTTGAACCCTTCCTCGCCCATTTCGGCCACCATGTTCTGCTTCCACAACTCGAGTCGCAACTTGGACTGCTCGTCGATCGTGTCCTTCAGTATGGTCGTCACGCTGGGATACTTCGGCGTTTTGCGAAGGCCCTGAGCGTCGTCTTGAGGCGGCGAAGGCGAAGACGTCGCCGCCACGACGTCTTCTCCGCCGACGTCGGTGTCGTCCTCGGGCACACCGTCTCGCAGGAAGTTGAGCAGGGGAAAGTTGAGCGTCGCCTCGAGGTCGAAGCTCTTCGTCGGGATTCTGACGTCGACCTTCTGTTCGGCGTCTTCGCTCGTAGCCGCCAGCCGCGCCGCTTCGTCGTGGGTCGCCGTCAAGGCGTCCAGGAGTTCAGCCTCCAACTGATTCCTGTAAAGGCGCTCGCCCGCCCTGACGACCCTCGCTGTCTCGGGCTCTTCGCACGCCAACCTGGAGACCTTCAAACGCCGAGGAGCCCGCTCGTCGAGGTAACTGAGACGTAGCCCCTTGTCGAGCTTGGTACCTTTCGAAGACCTCAGAACGGGTCCGTACAGGGAGAGGTTTTCGAAGTTGAACTTCTTGACCGCTTTCGCGGCGCTCGCGGACTTTTTGGGCGTCCGCGCGCTGCTGGTGTCGCCGCCCTCCGAAGCGGCGACGATTTGGCTCTTCGACGCTTTCGTGGATTTCATGCATTTGCAGGCGGCGTCGCGTAGGAGTGCTGAATTGCGCGCGAAGGACGACTTGCAGACGACAAAGTTCGCGGCCATGGCCGCCGCCATCATGATCTGACATGTCTGAGGATTTAGATCGAATCGGATTGAAACGGCTTTCTTCTTAAGGTCGCTTTCTAATGCGACAATGACCACAAAGATCGGCAACAATTCTTTATCAGCAAACTTTTCAAGTCTCGGAGGTAATGTTCCTTGATGCACAAGCGACAATTAAAGGTATTAAAATAAAATAATTAAAATAAAATATTTATAGTATAATTTTATTTCCTTCACTTTAATTTTGTACTGTTTATATAAAGGAACGTAGTATTAGAACTTGTAATTGTGTTTGCAAAACAAAACTGGATTCAAGTAACGTCATGATCGCCATGTTAAAGAAAAAAATGTCACAAATTGTGAAATAATTTCTTCTACTAAACATACTTTCCGTATTTATTCGCTCCGTGAGAAGTATCACAAATTCGAGTTTATTCACTTGCGCACCTCGCTCGCGTGTCGTTTTGTTTTGTTTCGGTTTTTCCTGGCGGTTGTGGACGTTCTTCCACTTTTTCTTTTCAGCTACGTGAATCAGCCATCGCCCGCTTCGTTTCTCGGGCTCGACTCGTCACCGAAGTTTCCAGCACTAACGGACTTCATCCCGGGCCCTTAAATCTCACGGGTGAGTGCCGGAACGATCGCTTAATCCAGCCGCGCGCCCCCAATCTACCCAGAAAGGCGTGCCTCGTTGCCCTGAAACGTGACACAAGTCCCGTTAAAAGGATCTCGAAGAGGTGCCGCACCATGTCAACTCTTGTTTACCTTTCGTTTCGTTACGTGGCTCGATTTAGACTAGGGGTTCTTGACCGGCGTCTCGCGTGTAGGTTGAAGAAACCAGAAACTGCGGAGCCCTGAAGCCTGCTTTAATTCGGTTCGACGGGTTGTCGTAGTCAAGCGTGCGTCAGTTGTTGCTGCGTATCGGCCTAATTTGATCGACGGTCATCGCCTTTTAAACTGTCAAATCGCTCACCCGCGCGCCGCATCTCTCAATTCGCGTTATTCGACGTGCCGCGGGAACTTCCTATCTCATCGACGACGCTTTTACAGCTTCTAATTATAGCGGGCCGAAGTACCGGCATCTCCAAACCGCGCCGCCAACGTTTCCTCGATTGCGTGATTGCGGTGTATGCCTTAGTTAACGCTTGTGCGCTCTCCTGTCATCAGCGCTGGAAAGACTGCCAAATTTCGGGTTGTGCGCGTCTTACGACTTCGTCGTAAGCGTCAGATGTTGGCGTGTGGTACGTAACGCGGCGGCGTGACATTTTGACGTTCGTCGTATACACGCGAAACTGCCTTATAAGGCACCGTCGACGAGGCCACACCTACGTAATTGCTCGGCGTGACGCGGAGAGGAGCGGTCGCGTTGGCATCTCCGCACTAGCTACGCGATGGACAATTAAGCAAAATAACGTAACCGCAATGTCGCACTTAATTAAAGTTGCACCGTAAGTGTTGAGATTGTTGCATTATCGCTGGGGCGGAGTCGATGATCATTTTGACGAAACTAGCGCGTCGACAGACCATAAATCTGGAATGAGTTTTGCGTTTGGCAGCGTTGATAACGTTGAAGCGGTCAAAACCTGCCTGTTGTTTGTGATGTTCAGTGTGTTCCGGGTGTATGAGAGACTACATGCGAATAATGTGACTATAGGATAAATCAGATGCAAATACATAGATTTATATACACTGTTGACAACTCAATTTTTAGATTGAGATGCAATCGAGACATGATGTTGGTGTCGTAGCACCAACATCAGCTGACAACATTGATCAGCGCTGACGCCATTGAGCCAGAGGACCTGAAACTAAAACTTTCTCGTTTCGCTCAGCTCATGTCGGCGATTGGTTGCATTTGAGTGAAAGTTAATGCATAATAAGTAGGTAGCACGATTTTTCAACAAACACACAAAGGACGACAAACCACAAGTGCTGACTTCATCAGAAAGCTTATTGCATGAAGTGCATACATATAAAGGAACAACGAAACAATGCCTGGTGCCAGTCTCATCACTTAGCCATTTGTATTCTGCTCGTTAGAAGTCGCACTAACATACTAGCCAAATTAATTAGAAAGTTGATGATAGCCAAAGTGGCAGTAAGGTGGTAAGATGGTATTCTTCAGTCCATGGAAAAACGTCTTTGTTAGCTTAAAAAACTTGTACTTAATTGATCTCACTGGCATTTGTAATTTTTGGTACATAACTGCCAACACTAGCCAGTGCTAGTAGTACTCAAGTACATACAGTACTTAAATTTGGTCAGAAATTATCATCAACATCATACCCCATTACAGAAAACTTGTTGAATAGAGTATGTCAATGGAGTGAAGACTTTTAAGACGGGTCCTCGTGGTCAAGACATTGACGAATCATCTTTTTCGTCCTGATGAAAACAATTAATCTGCACTTCTTAAAATTTCATCTTTTTTTAAGGACATTCCGTCGTCTTGAAGGCGAAACGTCCTCAAGAAAATGAAATCATCTTCATTTTCGACAGGATGACTAGTCTTCTGACGAAGACCATTCCTCTTGTCAAAAAGTTGGCTCCACCAACGTTCTCTGAACCCCCCCCCCCCCCTTATGGGGAACCATGAGCACGCCTATGGACATAACATTATAGTGTCATACACTTTTAGGAGGCTTTGGTGACTAGCTCGGTACTCTTCTGCTATGGTCTTCGTAGTGGGCTCAAAAGACCGACCGTTTCAGTTCTTTTTTTGTGTGTGGTTTCCTTACTAACTTCTATTTCGCTTTGCTCAGGCACTCCGGGCAACGCACACAACGTTCACGATGTGCGAGAGAGGTGACGCTGCGCCAACCTTCGTCAAGCTGGTCGTCAGGACCGAAGGGAGCCCGTTGTACTCGGAGCGCAAGTTCCCCGTCACAAACACGATTCGCGAGATCAAACAGAAGCTGGAACTTCTCACAGGTGAGTTAACATTGCGTATGTCTTATTAGTGATCGCCCTGTTCTCATTCCCTTGCAGTGTGTCACCAAAGAAGCTAGCTCTTATTTTACAAGTATTTTTTATTTAAGTGCATGGCAGTGTAAATACCAAGCAGGTGGGCATGTAACAATGCATAGTGCAGTAAAAAACATGGAAAAAAACTAAAAAAAAGGATACACGAAAATTAAGACTCGCGAACGAACGTGTTTTTTTTTTTTGCCTCAGAATTATTTTTAAAAGAGATATTTCGCATTCAGTGCTGCCCTGTTCGTTCTCATAATTCCGTAGGATCGTACAATACGGTCCACATAAAATTTTTCAGCCCACTGCCACTATGCAATGACTGGTTGACCGAGAAAAGGTGTTAAAGGGCCCCTCACCAGGCCACATAGCAAATTTTAGTTAGACGCTGGAAGTTGTTGTGTGCCGAATGAAGAGCAGTATGCCGCAAGAATTTTTCAAATCGGTTCATTACGAGCTGAGAAAAACAATAATTTGTAGCGGCGCGAAACCATGATGCGAGGAGGCGAGTTTCAAACCCTTGCCACTCGCCGCGTGTAGCCTTAGCAAGCCAAATCCCTTCCCTGCCCTCTTCACTTGACACATACCGCATGAACACGTCATGCGCATGCATGGTCACGTGCGCATGACGTGCCCGAGCCAGCCCGAGCACGCGAGCGGCGTTGCACGGCCGCTATCTCTCTCTCTCTCTCTCTTTTTTTTTTACTGTAGCGGCCATGGGCATTTTGTCGGCGTTCTCTGTGGTTTACTGCCTGTTTCTGCGGGGTGGGCATGAAAGTTGAGACATTTGTACGGGTACGAGAGTGGCGGTATCATGAGCCAGTGCGGCATTAATTAATATCTGGGGTTTAACGTCCCAAAACCACCATATGATTATGAGAGACGCCGTAGTGGAGGGCTCCGGAAATTTCGACCACCTGGGGTTCTTTAACGTGCACCTAAATCAGTGCGGCATTAACGTTTACTTGGACGCGGTAGAATAAATGAGCATATTGAGTGCTCGAACGCGCCAGAACATTACTTTCGTTTCCAGGGCTGGCGTCTGCTCGATGTGCTAACCGCGGGGACACGAACGCATGGGAAAGGGAGGCACATTAGCCCCGCATCTCGCTGCAATTCACGAAAAAAAAAAATGAAAAAGACGCACACATTCCCATTGTGTGTCTCATTATTTCTCTCTAGTTTTATTAATCTATTCAAGCAACAAGTTACGCAAACAACATATGTCGTGGCAAATAATTATCGCAGTGTCACGTGCTACTGTTGGCGACGTCAGAGCACAGTCGTCTACGTAGAGGAGCGACGTCACAGCACTACCATATACGTAGGACCATTTTCTCATGTACGTCATCCCCTCATTCTCTAAAGCGCGCGCCCGCGAGAGGAAGGGCAAGCAGCGTTCACCTTGAAATTTGACCCATTTCCGCGGCGCGTAGCGTTGCCAATTTTGGCAGACGTGATCGTGAACGCCCAGTGTATGCATTGCGCTCGTTAGCTAAAAATTGTCAAACCTGGTGAGGGGCCCTTTAAGGGAAGTTTTGCTTGTGATCTCTGTGGTCGCTCATTCGCCATAAAAAACAGCCGATGGTATAAATGGATGGTAAAGAGTATTAAACGTTGTGTTAGTGAATTGCATTTTACTTCTACTGAACGTGCCGTAACCTAACCTACAATATTAAGGGGAGACGTGGCACTTCAAAACTTCTTTTTTAATTCTTGATCGATTTTGCTGCAACTAGCAGAGTTTAAGAATATTTGCATGCCGATTTCAAATATTCAATTCCTTTTTTTCTATGATAAGTAGTTTCCAGGATATCACAGACACCCACTTCTTTGTTTAAGGCCTAATTAGCTAATTAATTGCAACCTGCACACCAATGTACAATCCACAGAATACATTGAGAATGTTTGTAGTGTGTCGTAAAGTATAAATCATTGCTTTAGGCCATTTCCCAGCAGAGTTGTGAGCTGTTGCACCTGATTTAAAAAATGCCCTCATTAACCCTTTGCGGTCCGTTGTCGGGCAGCGCTCGACAACGCAACACGGCCGTAGCGGTCCGCTGTCGGGCACCGCCCGACAAGGATGTTCGTGATTTAAATTTCAATGTTTTCTCACTGTGAGTCGCGCACATTTTCTTGTATACATGAAGTGCCACCTCTTGAGGAATAAGTGAGCTTTGTTTGTTCAGGTTTACTTTTTTTTACACTAGAGTGCAGCACTATGTTCAGCATGGAGCCTAGAGCGTACCCACTCGCGTGCGTTTTGCTGAGAAGCATGGCCACGTTTTCAACGCATGCGCTTTACGGTGGTGCTTTTAGCGAAAGCGAGGATGACTTTAGTGAGGAAGAGAATTACGTGCCTCCACCAGACCGTGGTTACAGTGATTCGACAGAAGTGAGTGATGAAGACGACGAGGACGGCGATGGAGACACCACCTCTGTTGACCCAGGAGAATGCTTTGAGCGGTATCATACGCTGCCCAAATATCACAAAAGGAGTTGCCTGCAGAATGCCGGAGCAAAAATAAATATCCTGCGAGTTTTTCTTCCACAGTTTGTGCTTTCCTTCGCGGCGCCGGAAACTGGCAAAATAGTTTCGGACCAGTAGAGCCGGAAAGTGGGTAAAAGTATTGGACCGTAAAGGGTTAATACTCGAAACAAAACCTGGATTTAGAACATTTTCTCATGAAAGTACTATAACAAAATTTGCCTTACGACACATCACATCTGTTTATCTTACAAGCGAAAAAGAAATCATAATGATAACCCACGTAGAACAAAAGATATTGCTCCTCCATCACAGGAAGGACATAATAATTGTTTGCTGTTCGCCCTCAATATAAAGGGCAGGATGCACGGTTTTGTTTTTTTAAAAGTAAGATATGGATAGAAGACGACAGTATGCAGCAATAAAAACTTGTAACTAGGTGCACAATGATGTCAGGAAAGTGAAGAAATGGCAAGCGGAAACTAGATTTTTTAGTCGATTTTCGTTTTCTAAGTGCCACGTCCCCCCTTAAACAAAAAAAATTCAGCCAGTTCCATGCTGTGAAAACCATAGGACAGAGATGCTGCAAGCACGCAAGTGTATGTGAGGGTAGACTGACACAGCTAAGTCTCATTTCGAGCATTGTCTGATCGTCATTTTGTTTTATTGATTTCTTTATTCACTCCGGTTATGTGACCTGTGTGACTCCTACGACAGCGCAGGGTAGAAGACAGCTTCGGTCTACCTTGCGCCTTCTTTGAGCGGTCATGCCGAGTCAAGACATAGGGTGGTTCTGAGAGGCAGGTGCAGCTATCAATGCCTGTTTGTTTATGGAAGATACGGTGAAAGAATTTTAGTCTCAAATTTTTTTCTCGTGGTTAACGTTTCCCAGCCCAGCGAGGCTTTTATCTCAGTGACAATTTGGAAGAGGTTGTAATTATTGGAGACGAATTGCACAGCCTGATTTTGAAGTATTTCTATTATTGCGATAGCAGTTATATGGACAGTCTCGGCTGGTTTTTGCTGTCGCTGTCGCCACCGTCATGCATCGTATATGTATACGTGTATATATATATGTAAAAAAGCCACAAAGAAAAATAATTCAGAAATATTTTCCGACGCGCGGAATCGAACGGCCGACCTCTCGCTCTGAAACGCATGGTGTTAGACGGCTAAGCCACGGAGAGTACCGTCTTTCAGCATGCTAATGGCGAGCTATTAATATACACCATTTACTTTAGCATGCTTTCTTACTCACCAGCGAGATGGCGCGCGGGGTGCGCTTTAAACGTCGTCGCTCCGCTCCTGCGAACACCGATGCTATTCTCCCTACAGGGCATGGTCGCCTTCATGCGCTTATCTCAAGGAAAAAAAGTGGGGCGGGCGAGGGGTTGTGTGTCTTGTGCTTTCCCCGCGATGTCCACGCTGAAGTGACAGAGCGTACGAAAGTCACTTCGCTCGTTGCAGCAGCTGCGTTTGCGAAAGGAGCACGCTGTTCAAACAGAAATAAGTAACAGCTGCAACATTTCGTCGGGCTCGTCCTGTGTGTGCCTGTTCGTTTGTTTAGTGCGTCCTGCTTTGTTTCAGCAGTGCTCTTCAAGTATCGAGCTGTGATGCATGATAGTTCGCGCTCGTCCTGTGTGCACTCTTTTTGTGCGTCCTTTGGGCTTGAGCGACGTGCTGGTAATTTCGAGCTGCTTTCCGTTCTTCGAGTTACATTCCAATTTGTTGCTATTGCATTCATTGCTTCGCCGTTGCGGCGAAACCGACTTTTTATTTGTACCAAGTAGTCCTGATAAGGGTCCCAAATCACAGAAGCATAATCTAGGATAGATCTGACGTGTAAAAAATAGTGTTTCTTTAACATCTTTGGATGCTGATTTGAAATTTATACGAATTAAAAAGTTACTCAATGCACCACGAAAGAACATGAGGACTAGGAAGAGACACAAGAAAAACACAACCAATAAGGCATGCCTTATGTCAATTCAGGGCTAAGTTGTGTGCATACTTTTGCTTCCACTGTCTTCGGTTGTTGTCACACAGGTGTAATATTGACTTGTTTACCTACATAAGAGCTAACAATCTTTTGCAGCCAGGTTTGTAGAGATGCGGTGGGGTTATGTTGAGAAATCGCGAATACCAATTGTTACAAGTTAAGTTTCGATGTATCGTTTCATTCCATGAGGTTTTTGCAGTCATGGACAAGTAAAATACTAACAAGTTAGGGTTAACCAAAGTGAGTTATTTCATTCTTATTACCACAAGTATGTGTGATATCAACATGATTTTGGCTTGCATGCTTAGTTTGAGGCCTAAATTGCCTTTGTCATCCATATAAATTAGCGGTTCTAGGAAGTGCTTTTAAGTTAGCACTCGCAGTATCTCTTCTACTTTGTAACTTCTTGTTTGCATTTCATTTGTTCATTACTGTACTTACTAGCAAGGCTTAGACTGTATGCTGACAAGTCTGTCACCTTTTCTTTTTTTTTCCTTTGACAGGTGCATCTGCCAACTCAATGAGGCTGGAGCTGCGTGACTCTGACGATGAGAACATCATCAAGAACCTCACGGACGATGACAGTGCATGTCTGGATGCCTACCCCATCTGCGATGGCCTCGTGCTGCACGTTTCTGACCCGCTGTTGAATACCGACGAATTTAAGGACCTCTCAAAAGTGCAGAAGGTTGGTGCTGCATCACCTTTGCTTCTTCATCTCTTCACTCTCTTGAATGTGTACTCATTTCAGTTAATCGTGTGGTTGTGAAGTCAGTTGCTGCTCCAGAATAGTTAAAATGTTACATCATTTACATTTGGAGTAATCTTACACTGTACAATTCTTTGAAGGGGTTGCAACTTTTATTTCAGTTTTTGAATCTATGAGGTTTTGAACAACTCTCGTTCTTGGTGAAAAAAATAGCGTAAAGGAGATACTGCTGTGAGCAGCTCAGCCAAATCTTGCAGTCGTGTGCAGCAATGAGAGTTCACAAGCGGAGTGCAAAGTTGCCATTCCTCAAGCGCCCTCTCTTCATGCAGAGGCCCATAGGCTCCCCAAGCATCGCTTCGTGGCGCTGCTGCTCTTGACAGGCAGCGCCATCTCTGGCATAAAAATACAAACTGGGTGCAAGCAACGCACGTTTTCCCTTCTCTCCAATGCGCTGCCGCTCGCTTCCGTGCACATGCAGAGCTCTCGCGGTGCACTTGCGGCGCCTCACAATGTACCACTTGCAGTGCGGCTTCAAAAGGATCTTCTAGCTTGACTGGCACTTCCGAAAAGCGAACTTGATTAAAGGAGAAAGGCTCGTCAATCACGTTTACGGTGAAGAGCAGACGTTCGATGACGACACCCGACACAAAGCGAAATGCATTTCCCAAGTCGCGATTACACCGTGTAGGACGTATACCTCGAGGTAAGTCTCATTCGGTCATGTTAAAGATACGTAATGGTGAATATGCACTCCGAAATGAAGCCGTACACGCTATCGATGTTCTGCGGTGTGGACTACGAATCTCATGATTGTTGTTTTGATATGGCATGCTTACAGTAGCAGCTGTGTACTTTCGTGAACAAACGTTTGCGGCATGCGAAAAAAAAGAAATTATGCGGCCATGGCACTGTTTCCTGAGAAGGTTAGAGTCAAGTCCTTCGTGCCGCTGGAGAATCACCCGCCGATTAAGACGCAAGGCAGCTAGGTGAGCTTTAACCACTGTGAAGCAAGATTAACTGCTTGCCTTGTTTTTTTCGGCTTTCGCGTCATGCTTGCACTCTCTTTTTATGAGGATATCGACTTGACAGGCGTATAAAACTTGCTGCACGAACGTGGCTAGAAAATCTCACAAAGTCTGAAGGTCGTTACTTCAAGGTTGCAATTGCAAAGCATGTATTAATGCAAGTTATATTTAGCGGCTTAAATATATATCACCCTAATAAAGTGACAAAAACAAAGCAAACCTGCAGAACGATGTCAAAGCTTGCTGAAAATGCACAGATGTCCGTTCTGGCTTGATAAAGCAGCCTTCCCGACGTGTAAATTGCAGGCGTCGAACTTCTGCCAATGTGCCGAGTTCAGTTGAATTCAACCAACTGCGCAATGCTAACGGTATAACGCGAGTGTGAATGTTCAACAACGACGGGTAGGTCTCACGAACACGGGGAATCTACAACCGTAACTGGACTTTCACAATGCGAGAAGACAGCGAGTAGTCATTACTGTAGTCACTGCGTGCATGCGCCGCGTTACGTACCGATTCAGGTAGTCGAAACGAATGAAAGCGATGAACTCAGACAGCCAAAATAGAAGGCGAGACAGCGCTGTCAGCTATCCACGCTTGCCTCCTTTATTTCTCGTGCGACACGCCCGGGAACCAATAGTTTCACACGTGAATCGCGTGCCTTGGTTTTGTCTGCACTGTTGTGGCAGGCCACGACGCCGCAGTACTTCGGACCTAGCTTGCGCTTTCGCGGGGTCACTCCTGCCAACGTGGAAATGCAGTTTCGCACAGCAAGCCTCTCGCTTCAGCGTGCCAAGCTGTCGGCACAGCGCCCCAGTTCCCCGCACCGACTGAGCAGCACGCGCACGCACGTGTTCCCGCTGCCGACATACGGGTTGAGTTGGCTGCGCTTGCACCAAGTTGCACCAGAGCTTCTCTCCAGAGCCGCAGCGTGGCGCTGTTGTCGCGCTGCATACTTCAGCTTGGGTTTCCTATACTCGCACTTTTCGGAGGGCTTTCATACAGCGGCTTTTTCTTCACACAACAGATTGCTGCTATTGGTCGGTAGCTGGAATAAACCAAGAGCGGCGTTTGGAGCAGCTGCACTTCTTGCCATGGGGTGCCACCACGTTCTGGGCGCCATGCTCTATAGTCTTTTCAAGTTACAGTAATAGTACCTCGTTAACTCGAAATAGTAAAAACAAGAAAAAATTTCGAGATAAGCAAAGTTGTGCAGTTTCAATTGAGAAGTCCAGTTCTATCTAAAAACGTTATCACTAATGATCAGTTTCTTAACAGGACTGCATAACTGGCTCTTTGTAAAGGTTTTAAAGAAGGATAATTACATACCAGAGCTATCAACCAGCCGTGTTTTTCGGCACTGCCTTTTTATTTAGTGCAGAAAGACCGAGTAAGGCGGTCTGCTTCGCAGTAACGCTTGCACCTAGCAAAGCTTTCTCAAGTTGCTTAACACATCGTATGTGCCGATCGTCCCTGCCACTGCACTCAACTTTATTTTGCGTCAAGCAAGGCATGTTTCTTGTTTTGGCTGATGTTGTCACCCCTTGAGTAGCTGCATTGACACTGCCACGATCACTGTGTGATGCCACGTTGTTTTGCTTGAGAAAATGGTCAAACCAGCCGATGTTGCAGGTGAGATCGGTGTAGCCCACCGCTAAGTCCGGAGAATTGGTCTTCTCTGTCAGTGTTGTTGTGACTAGAAGGCTGGCTCCTCTCGCACGATGCAGCCTCACAGTCAGTGCCGTTTTGACGTCCGGGAACTTTGAGCCTCGAATCCGCTTTGAGGGGGCTACCTTTCTTTGCAGCATCAGTGACTTGCTTTGCTTTGGCGGTGTTATCCTCATCACACCGCACGGCCGACAAAAAAATCTGCGCGACGTGCCTTGTGTAAATACAACAATATTGAAATCGCATCTCTGATGGTAAACAAAAACAAAGTGTACGAACCGTGCTATTTTGCAGGGCCTGCCTCTGTGCACGTCTGTAGTGTCACATGACGTGACACAGGGTTGCTTGACAAAGTTGTTATGCCGCTTGGTTTCGACTTCGCATTCGGGAACAGTGTCTGCTTTGTCATAAGCGCGGCAGCATCGCGCAAACCTTGTGAAACGGTTCGGCGGCGAGGTTTTCGTTCCATTCTCAGTCACGATTACACTCAAACCTCGATATAATGAACTCGTATATAACGAAGTATCGATTATAACGAAGTAAATGAATAGTCTTGTCATAGATACATTGTTACAAATAACCATTTATAACGAATTTTTGGATATAACGAAGTTATTTTTGTGGCAGATGTGACTTTGTTATAATGAGGTTTGAGTGTAAATACATTGCACCTAAGAGAAATCGTATGGTACTGCGGAAAATTTCGACTTAGCTGATTTTTCGAGATATGCAAGTTCAAGTAATGAGGCATTACTGTATAAAAAACTATGAGCATCTTTGTCATGACTCGACTAACTTGTACAATATGTTTAAGGGACTAGGCATGTACGAATGTCACTTTTTTGGTTCGAAGTGAAATGGAAGCAACTTTGAATAGTAGCAAGATTTGAATAACAGTAGGGTGCAAGTTATAACCGGTAAAATACGTTACATTTCCAGATTTACTATACTTAGCACATATAAGCCTGTATCAGAAGCCTTTAAAGTTAAAAAACATATGGCAGTTCCACTACTGTCAAACCTGAGGAGGTGCGTAGCACGGGCATCAAGTGATTCCCGTTCGTACAGTTCCCACTGCCCCTTTTATCAATGCGTCAATGACGCCAACGTTTGATGTAAGCATGTAGGGTTTCCCTGGCACGAGTAGAATCTTATTAGGGAGATTAGTAAACTCTGTGTGCGACATGGGCGCTACTTTTTGCTGCGCTTTATTGACTTTCTGCTTGTTACAGCAGTTGAGATACGCATCGTCTGCAGCGAGTTCCGTCAGGTTGTTTCTCCCATCAAATGTAGCAATGCAGCGCCGGTGAAGCCTAAGGGGAGGGGCATTCACTGGCTCGGTAAGGCAGTGGCGACCTCTCTTGCGCGATCCCAGAGTCAACCGCGGGTTTCCGGAATGTTTCTAGCGATTTTTAGTGAATTAATGCAATTACTTCTTGGTTATTTCTGTAATTATATTATTTTAGACCTTGTTCGTTCATTTTAACCCAGTTGTGAGCATTGCTAGCCTTGTTATGGCCTGTATTGAGCACTTTACTGTGAGCGTGATCACGCCAGGGGCGTAGCCAAGGGGGGGGTTGGGGGGGTTCAAACCCCCCCCGAAATTTTTCAGTTTTGCTTGGGTATATAGGCACGCACTCATACAAACGCACGCACGAACATACATAAAGTATGGTTGAACCCCCCCCCCCGAAAAAAATTTCTGGCTACGCCCCTGGATCACGCCACATGAGATGCATGGATGGACGACAAGCCGGGCCCCTAAAGTGCTCTGCGCTTAAAAACAATTAATTCAGGTGAAGGTAATATGTACGGGGTAGTCAAAATCTTCCAGGCCACGCTGCCATAGGAATACATGGCATAATGGCCACCGCTGTACATTTAACCTTGAAGTGTGGCTTTGCATTAATGCGGATTTCTGCTGTATAGTAGATGGTTTCATGGCATACCATTCCCCCACGCTGCAGTGAAACCACCTTTGCAGGGGGCTTACAAGCGGTCAAATAAACTTCTATTCGTTCATTTCAAATACTTCGAAATTTCAAATGATTCAAATTCGTATTTAAGTGAATTCAAATACTGTGAATTCACTCGTTAGAATCGTTAGCATATTTGAAGCGCTCGAATATTCACCCATGCCTATCGTTTTCTCTTGCTGTCTTCTTCGCCCACAGGTGCAGCTGTCCGAGGAGGCCTACAACCGACGCAACGACACGGCACGAGCGTTCCTGCAGAAGCACGGGCTTGGTCGTTACAACGAGGACGCGCAGGAGATGGCCCGCAGGTTGGAGGAAGAGAAGGCGCGCAAGCAGAAGGAAATACTGAAGGTGATTGATTTTTCCCTCGATTGATTGAAAGTTATGGGCTCTTCTCGCAAAAGAAATTGGGTGTGCATTCGACTTGTACGTGGTTTAAGCCCGTAAAATGTGGGTGCTTCATCAATTTGGGGATGTTAGAAGTGAGGTAAAGTGAGTCAGTGCTGTATCTTGTCTTTTTTTTTTCTGCCTTTTGCTTTGGTTGAACTCTTTCACTGATCTCATCAAGGTTCTGTTAAGCTCTGCGACACAGCATCCTCATTTAGAGACATGACTTACTTTTGCCATTTCCGTGCACTGTTGGCTAGGAAGAGACATAGAACACTGAGCTAATGGTAATTTAATTAAGCATTTTTGTTGCCTAAAGTTTCATTATATCACTTCTGAGGAATTACCGTATTTACTCGATTCTACTGCGCCCTCGATTGTAACGCGCACCCGTTTTCCGCGACCAAAAAAAAAAGTAATACATCGATTGTAACGCGCACCCATTTTTCGTGAGAGAAAAGAACAAAAAAAGTCCGTAGGAGTCAAACTTCGCACATTCGGAAGAACAAGTATTTGGGTTTTAAAGAACAAAAGTTTCAAAAAAGTAAAACACAAAGTCAGAAAGCGGGCCTTACCGCTAAAACTGTCACCACTACGGCGGCGATACGAGTCGCGTAATGGATCAGTCCTCGTCGCTGTCGGACAACTCCTTGTCGCTGTCAACGCTCCTCGATTTCGGGAAACCGGCCCTGCTTTGGTCCACTGGAACCTTTTCGTGAAGCTTTGCTGTAAAAAATCTGCTTCTGTTTGCGCCAGTCTCGCACGCACGTTTCGGGAACTCCGAACTATATCCGAACGACCGCGATGCGGCCCGATTTCCGTCCGTCTCTCTGCACATGTAATAACTATTCTTTTAAATGCGGCATCGTGGTACACTCGTCGAGTATTTGGAGTCAGCACTTCCATGCCGTCGATGCGAACGCAGAACGGGATGACAATCTCCTCAGCACAGTGCACACGTACGAACTGAAAAAATGGCAGAAATCGTAGGAGGCGGCCATTTTGAAATGTCGATGGCAATACGATAACCGAATTTTTTTTTTTTCGGTACTCGATTCTAACGCGCATGCGATTTTTGGACTCGTTTTTCCGGAAAAAAGGTGCGCGTTAGATTCGAGTAAATACGGTAAGTGCTCTAAAATACACTAATTTATTTTAACCCTTCCACTCGCTTTGAATTTGATCTCCAGAACCTTGGCATAAAATTATGTCAAGCACTTATAGACAGTCGATCATAATGCGTGTCTCAAATGGCTAACAAACGTAGACTATATCAACCTTTGATATTTTCATGGGGTCGTGACGTCGACGAAGGCAGCAGTTGGCGTGTCCAAGATCAAACTCTTTATTTTGGCCGAACTTGTGGCTGGGAAATGGAAAGTCAAGCTACAGCAATGCACATGGTACATTCATAGCGGCGAACAGAGCGTTGGACGTCAATAAACTGACCTGAAGCAAGGCGCGTCGGCATTTATACATGCGGCATCGAACATTCGAGCCTTATCGCTGGTGGCTGCGTTAGATCGAGAATAATCTCAACTGTTCGCGTTTTCGCGCTCAAGCCTATAAGAAAATTCTAAGATAATCTGGAAGGTTCCCATACATTTGGGCGTGGCATGCGCAAGGCAGCGGCTACGCGTGCAACGGACTAGTTACATAAAAATAATAAAAGAAGCGCGTGTGGCAATATGAAGACTGAATCAAATGAAACAATATTGTATTCGTGATTAGAATGTTTCAGATATTTGTGTATCCGTTGTAACAGAGTACGAGATGCTTCGGCTAATCATTGATTGTCTTTGCATCCAATCTTTATCTTTGTTTCGGGAACGCTTTCCTCTCTGCACAGGTCATTCACGTCGGGAACCGCTGCGAAGTGGTCGGCATCCCCGGTCAGCCGAGGCGGCGCGGGACCGTTGCCTACGTCGGCGAGGTCGACTTCAAGCCGGGTGTCTGGGTCGGCGTCCGGTACGACCTTCCGCTGGGCAAGAACGACGGCAGCGTAGCGGGAAAGCGGTACTTTGAGTGCCCCCCCAACTACGGCGGCTTCGTGCGCCCCGCCGATCTCGTCCTCGGAAACTTCCTGCCCGAGGGCGATTGCACCGACGGCGGCGAAATAGACCTCGATGAAGAACTGTAGTGAAAGATGCATAGTTTCTTTCGCGCACAGCGCTTTGCGCTTGTAGTTCGTTTTACACCACTTTGTAAAATTTTTTTTTGTTCTTTTTCGAAATGGGATTTTTTTTCCATTTTTGCTCACTCCATAGCGCATAGTGTGTGTTGTCAGGTTTCGAAGGGGGCAAGAAACTCGCGAGGGGGAGTAACCACCGACGTTTACGAAGGATTATTCGGTTTAAGTGAGGGTATGGCTGATGTGCTAATGTAGAATAGATGGAAAAACGTGACCAGCTTGTTTTATACGAAGTGAATCTCCTGTGAAAGGTCATGTTTTGAAAAAGATCGAAGTACGGGACTAGTGAGCTTTGCAGAAGTTTGTTTTTAGAACCAGTGGCCATTCACACACACAAAAAAAACAAAGAATGGAGACTTAGGGAAGCTGGCAGACCTTTGAGCTCAGTGTTGTAAGAATGAAGGTTTTCTTCATAAGAATAGTTAACGTTAGCATTACGCTAGTTGTCGGCAAACGCAGAAAAATTGACACTTTATAGGCAGGGTGTCGCATTGTTCCGACTGTAAATGCGATGCTCTTACGTGGCAAGCTGTGGTTTCAAGACTGCTGTAGTCTACCCCAAAACTGATTTACAGTACTCGGAATAGCCCACTCGAATGGACTGACTCTTTACATGCTGGCGCGATTGCTGGTAGCTGGAATCGTTTAGCCGCTGTAACAACTGCTGCACTTGCACTCGTTAAGTTTTCATTTTGAAGCACATCTTGTTTGCAACTGCACTTATTTAAAAATCAGTGTTCTTGATGAAATTGAAGTGATGATTTGCTCACTGTAGCACGCTGCACTACTTGAGGGTCGCGTTTACTAGCTTGTCGTCATTGCTTGCGTGCGTGGCTGGCGTGTTACAAAGCGCTAAGATAAGATATATTGTAGGGCTTCATACAGATGCTACTACAAATAAAGCAGCCCGGGGCTGTGGTTGTTCTACTAGCGTGCCGGTAATGGGAGTTGCGCAAATTGGATTGAATTGGTTGCATGTTAGGTATAATGACTTACACACGTGTGATTAGGCAGTGAATACTCACTTTTTGATTGGAAAACCGAGCGTTAGCGGAAAGGATTATAAACGGAAGCGCACGGCTATGCACAGGCGACATTTTTTATCTACGTGGTGCCGTGTTCTCTTGCAGGTTGCAGAAATAGTCTTTTGTAACCTCAAACTACTATTATGCTCGTTTTATTAATATTTGTTTCCCATTAATGAGCTAGTACCGGAGCGCACCTTTCAGAATAATGACGACTGTCAGACAGCATTCAAGCAATGAAAGCACAAAATGCTCATGCCATTGATTAAACAACTCTAGATGGTTTATGGATCGATAAAACTACATCTGGTAATAAGATATTTTTGGTGTCGTAATAAAGAAAACATTAAAGGGGCAAATTTCTACACCTACAAAAGTCGGTCGCTGCCAAGACATTTCATCTACGCTAACATTGTGAAGAACAAACTGATTTTAAAGCAAAGCTTCGTTGCCAACTGTGGAGCGCTTTTTTGTGTGTATTATCTCGCGTATCTGTTGTCTAACGCTGGACAGCTTCGGCGCAACGGGTTTTCGTTTTGAGTCAACCATGTGGAAAATCTGCATGCTACCTCTGCTGGTTGAATATAATGACGATTTCATTAAAGAGTCGTATGAGATTTCTATTACGCAGCTACTGTACGAAGCTCTATGGTATTGTTGCATTTGCGCCATGCTATTTGACTATTTCTTGACGTCTAGTTGTGCTGGTTCATTGACGAGACGTAAAACTGACGTTATTCTTACCACTCGACAAAGCACGGCAAACGAGTATTGCGATGCTCGAAATAACTCTGCTGGCGGGGTTAAAATTAAGACAGGGTCGGTGATGAAAAAGTTAGCGGGCTGTTTCTGCCTCACACATTCGTTATCGCGTCGTTGTCTTTCTAAGTTATTACAACATTCCCTCGACGAACACGTTTTTTTTTTTCTCGACTGGTTGGACAAACGCTCTGAAACCAGCACTCATCGAAGAACTGCGGAGTTCTGAGCCTCGACGTCCAAGGAGATTTGCAGTGCCTTTTGGGCACGCAGTGATGTGAAGGATGCGAATAAAAAAATATTTGATAAGGAACACAGTGTATTTCTTTCTCTATTTTTATTTCAACAGTTGTTCAACACCTTCCACAGGTACACAAACGTGCAGACAAACGAAACATAACACCGGTATTGGTTCCCTAGAACTTGCTAAGTTAGTCTTCCATCGCTAGCTGTTCGCACTAGTAGACAAGTTTGTTAACTCTTTGTGTGCCTGAGTACGTGTAAGTGTACAAGTGTGTGGCAAGTAGTTGAAATTTATTCAATTCAGGAATCGATATTCTTTCACTGAAGCATTCCTTGTAAAGAGTGTGGCACTGCCGAACAAGTTTTGTTTGCAAATTCACCTCCACTGGAAATCCTCCTTGATTTAGCCAATTACAGCTGCAAGCTAACTTTAAAATGTGTGTTGTACCTTGGCGATTTCTGTTATGAAGAATTGCTTCAGAAATGCTAGGCCTGTCCAGAACTCTTGAGGAAATGCAAGAAACTGTAGTCAGATACAACTTTAGAAGACAGTCACATTTCCACCTCAAAGGCAAATGCGCCCACGCTTGCACCATTAAGCATGCACTCTAGACAGTTGTCATAAGTCGAATGTCGATGAGTTACATAACGGCGACTATTTGCGGTCGCGGAGCCAACTGGCTGCCATGCTTAAATATGTGGCTGTATAATTACGAAGTTATCTAGGCTTGTGCGAATATTCGAGCAGTTCGAATAGTCGAACGAATATTACAGTATATTCAAATTCGCTTCGAACCGAATTTATTCTAAATTTCGAAGTATTCGAAATGGGGAGCGAATAGACATACCCTCTGTAAAGGTGGTTTCACTGCAGTGCAGGGGTGCTGTACCGTGAATACACCTTTCCAGGGAAATCCCCCACTGCCGCGAAGCCACACTTCAAAGTTAAATGAACAAATTACCGTCACACTGATTCGTCATTTTTTAAGTTTAAAAGCTCGTTATACTGGCTTATATGCTCTAGGTAGAGTAAATTTTAAAACGTAACGTATTTTACAGGTTATCACTTGCATTCTACCGAAAGCCTAATCCAGCTACTATTCAAAGTTGCTTCCACTTCCCTTTGACCCAAAAAGAATGGCATTTGCACATGCATTGTTTCAGTTTTAAAAAATATTGAGCAGGTTAGTTGGGTCATGACAGATGCGCTCATTTTTCTTAATATGTGATATATACGATTCGAATTCAATTAAAAATTATTCAACCAAATCGCTATTCGCTTCAAATTTGCTTTGAACCTAACTATTCGCACAAGCCTAAAGTTATCGCTCTATTCATAAAAGAGCGTTACAGAACTGCAGAAACTATGCCACTTAGTAGGTGGTGCATCTCTCCGGGGGACAAAGTCAAGGTTCACTGTCTGTGTGACCAACTGTCCAAAACAAGGATAACTCAAACTAGTATATTTGCTAATTATATTATTTGCCATAATGTCTTTTGATTGCTTGCAAGCAATCTAAGGTACTACGACTAGCTCGTTGATCGTCGCTGAGATCATTAACCGTAACGCCTCTACGGTTTTCGCACTGCTGCGCTTATATTACGGGTTGTGGCTGCTAAATGTTGTCACTTAATTGCCATATTTATGACAAGTTTTCAATCTCGATGTCGTGGTCTACTGAAGGGATACTACATGTCTAAAGCGATTACTTCAGCTGCAATTATTAAATGTGTATTCGAGTGAGTGAACATATACAAAAAATATCCGAGTGTGCCATGACTCGACTGCAAACTGTGCCTTCTTTGAGAGCTTTGAGTGCATATGCTTTAGTGTAGTTCGCTACTTACACAAGAAGTCGGCACGGTTACTAGTTATTAAGTAAAGTCGGCCTGCCTGAAAAGTAGTTAGCGTAGCTAATGGCGACATACTAGTTGCTTTTTGAAAGCAACACTTAACACCACAGTTTCGCTCGTTTTGGGACATAAAAAACGTAGATGTGGCTCTCACAATAAACATGTGCAAGGAAAGAGCCCCTTGGCAAGTACCATTTTGCTTCATTTTGCTTTCATTTTAACCATAACTGATGTTGTCATTAGTTGGGCTAACGTTTCATGCAGTGAAGCGTACCTGAGAATACGGAAAAACTGTCTTATCGAGCGAATGCTTGTAACAAATGAACTATCACAACTGCACAGATGCTGTATCTTATTCCAACGTTACAATGAGCCAATCACTGAAGAGCCTGAAAACAATCCCTTATGCCACCCTAGTGCCATCAAACTACGCTGCCAACCATGTACGCACAATGCATCAGCTCTCAAATCGGTATCGTGCGTAGGTCTCGTCGAACAGTTCCTTGCAGTTGATGTTGGCGCGCAACTTGGCGCACAGCAGGAATATCCCGGAGAGCTTCCGGTGCAACGAATATGTCTCCTCGGGCGGAGGTGTGAGCCGATGCTGCAGCATCACGGGCACCAGGCTCTGGATCCGGCGTGTTGTGTCTTGCTTCCCGAAGTCAAAGAGGCCATCCTTGGAGAACGCTTCACCCAAAATCATGACTGCGTCAACGTGTGCCTTCTGCATCACCTGCACGCGTGGAACCGCATAATTTATCTTGTCGGAAGTAATGATTATAGTTGTCAGCACTATATTGGCAAAAAGTAAAAGCGTTGCGGGTCGTTACCTGCAGCGGGAAAGTAACTGTGCCGTAGTTTCAACAAAGTAATTTGTTATACATCTACAGTTACCACTTGCCAGTCAAGTAACATCATTATTTTTTTATTATGTAGAAACAGTAATTAGAAGGTCACACACAGAAATGTTATACATACAGTAGACTCGATAATTCAAACTTTCGGTTAATTCAAACGAATCATAAATTTTTATTGGCCTGCTATGTTTTCAGTGTATTTTAAAGGCATTTAATTCAAACTGCTCCACTGCACAAATTCGGTTAATTCAAACTTTTGGCTCGTCCATGCCTGGAAATATCTGCTGCTTTCGTTGCTTCTAGTTGAACATATGCGTTTTCATGTCACTAAAGGTCACAAATTAAGCTCATGGCCTGCCTACAAAATGGCCAAACTAGCCAAACTGTGTGCACCAGCAATTGCATGCTCAATGAGGAATGAAAAAAAAAAAACGAGTGGGTACCTTAGGCCTCAGTCTACTGCGTGCCGAACACGTCTTAGTTACTTTCGCTGCAGTACGCTGGTGTAATGTGGAACAGCGTCCTATTGGAAGGGGTGAGCTGAAGCATATCGAAAATTTGAAGGGGTCACTTTCAATCTGACATGGGAAGTTCGAATAGTTCGAATAGTAATATTCGAGTGCGAATCGAATCGAATAGCAAACGCTATTCGAAAAAGATTTGAAATTTCAAATATTCGCACACCGCTACTAGTTAGTAAAAACTTCTTCCTGCACTGAATGTGATAGCAGTAGTGATGTACTGCAAAGCTCAATACCATTTTGTGATATAATTAGACTTGAAAGATTTGATGTAAATGTGAACATGACAGTTTGAATTTTTTTTTTGCCCCGCCACGGTGGTCTTGTGGTTATGGCGCTCGACTGCTGACCCGAAGGTTGTGGGATCGACTCCCCGCCGCGGCGGCTGCATTTTCGATGGAGGCGAAAATGTTTGAGGCCCGTGTACTTAGATTTAAGTGCACGTTAAAGAACCCCAGGTGGTCGAAATTTCCGGAGCCCTCCACTACGGCGTCTTTCATAATCATATCATGGTTTTGGGATGTTAAACCCCAGATATTATTTATTAGTTAGAAAATTTTTGAAGTTGTACAGGCTGCCATGTCATGCAATATAACTTGGACTTACATGCACTAAAAAACTGATAGAAAAGTTTGTTCAGTACTTTGAATGCGACTCGGGTCTTGTCACAGTTGTGACTTGTCTTAGCCGAGCCATGTGGATACCAGCCTGCGCAAACTTGATCTTATGGGTTTCAAGCGCTGCCTTTTTCTATACTGTACGTACAAAAACATTTCAAGATGATAACATAGAACCTTGCTAAGGCATGTTGCCGGGCTAGTTGGTTGGGAATCTTAATTCATATGGCATAGCGCACCACGACAGGGACAAAGAGGGTCGCACACACACAGCTCTAACTTGCAACTAATGGTTTTATCTAGGCTTGTGCGAATATTCGAGCACTTTGAATATTCGAACGAATATTACAGTATTCGAATTCGCTTCGAAACGAATTTAGATTATAGGAAATTTCGAAGTATTCGAAATTAACGAATAGACATACACCGCATGTAACACCCTGTAAAGGTGGTTTCACTGCAGTGGAGGCATGCTATATTGTGAATACACCTTTTCAGGAGAAATGCGCACTGCCGCGAAGCCCCACTTCAAGGTTAAATGAACATACAGTAAAACTTCGTTAATTCAAGTCACTGGGACTGTGAAAAATCTAATTAAACGGGTTTTCGAATTAACCAAACATACAAAAAGCGGGATGCAAGGAACCTTGAATTACTGGAAGTAATCAGAGGTGGTCGTTTGCTGTGCCTGCTAGTTTGCGGCTACAAGGGTTATGTTTTCAGCAGTGCCTAGTCCCAATTTTGCCGCTAAACCGGAGAAACGGCGGGCTTCGCTGCTGCCAGTGCAAGAGAAAAAAGAAAGACGGTCTCGTGATCAACTGAAATGCGCGCCTGCGAAAAAAAAAAAAAAAAGACGTGCTTCGCTGCAACACAGTAGTGACACGCGGGCAGCATGTCACCTGCTACTCGCTGCGTCAGCGCGTCATGATGCGACCATTCGCCCATTCTTTCTGGTAAAATAAAGAATTTAATAATGACCAGTGTGACGGTTTTCGGGATGTGTTCTAGGTGGAAAAGATGATGATTGAAGTTTTGGAACTGAGTTTTCGAAGTAGGCGTTGCAGGCAAGTACTCCGCCAGCAGTACAAGTGCGCAAATTATCGGAACAACCGCCACTCTGAGGTTCGCATACATCGCGAATTACGTCAGACCGCCTTTCATTCATTTCTCAATTTTCCCAGAAAGAATGGGTAAATCATGACACGCTGACGTTGAGAGAAGCATGCGTCATGCTGCCCACGTGTCACCGCTGTGTTACAGTGAAGCAGATCTTTTCCGCAGGCGCACATTTCAGCTGACCACGAGACCGCTTTTTGTTTTGTTTTTTTCTTGCGCTGGCAGCAGCGAGGCTGGGATGCTTCACTTGTCACACATTAGTACCGCTACATTGCATTGCCTTGTGGCTCCTAAGGGTTCACGATTTAAACTCGGCGCAATGGACACGATATACAAACGAAGAATACATGAGGACAGGCGCCGGGTTTAAATCATGAACCCATACCAACTCGCCCAACTATCAGGGCTCCTAAGGGCCATCGTTTCTGCCGATTTGCAGCTAAATCGGGATCAAGAGTGGGCACGTGGCACCCAAAGTTTTCGAATTTACCGGGCTGGTACTGACTGCCGCTTCAAATTATCCCCTCAAATTTACATTGCAAAATAAGGGGCCGCAGAAATCCTTCTAACTATGCGGGATTTCGAAATAACAGAGTTCGAATTAATGAGGTTTTACTGTATTACTCTCCGATCGATTCATCATTTTTTTAAGTTTAAAAGCTTGTTACACCGGCTTATACGCTCCAAGTATAGTAAATTTTAAAACGTAACATATTTTACAGGTTATCACTTGCATTCTACCGAAATTCAAAAGTTGCTTCCACTTCCTTTGAACCAAAAAGAATGACATATACATATGCCTTGTTTCAACTTTAAAAATATTGTACTGGTTAGTTGGGTCATGACAAATATGCTCATTTTTCTTTATCATATGTGATACAAACTAGTATTCGAATTCGCTTCGACCAAATCACTATTCGCTTCAAATTCGCTTCAGCCCTAAAATTTACTATTCGCACAAGCCTAGAACTTTTATCTGCAATCACACATGCCTTTTATACAACCACAGAACCTATTTTTCTTGACACTTTACAAAGATTACGAGGGCTAACCTTGGCTTCGTAGCCCGTGAGGAAGCCGAGGTCCATGGAGCATTCAAGCACCCTGGACTCATCGCGGTCGGCTGCCGCCTTGATCACCCGCATGTACTTGTCCACGAAGCTCTTGTCGTATTCCCGGCATGCCCCAAAGTCGAGAAGCATGAGCTGCATGTGCAAATTCACATGTGAGCACTTCCAACGATTGTCAATAATTCCTCAGAAGCAACCTCGGACACAATTTTACATGGCTGACATTATATACTAGACTCGGCAAAAGGGCTGAACAACCTTCATGTCATTCATGACACAATACTAAGGGGGACTGGAGTGCAAACCGGAAAGATCGACTCCACAGAAACAGCCCAAACGCAAGAAAATACTATTCCAAAGCGGCTGTGGCATATTGGTGTGAAACTGAAAAAAATATATTGATTCTCATTCTTGCATCTGCAATACAATCAATTCCAACTGACAAATCAACAAACGTAGAGTTTGAAGGAATCATTCATCATCTAAAACAATTCGGTGTTTCCTTTTAGTAGCCCCTCTAAATGCATCAAAGCACTTTGTTAACATCAGAGCACTTTAGTTAACGTCAAAGCTCTTTAGGAAGCTTGTGTGAACATCACTTTTTTCGTTTGAAGTGAATTCGAATGGTAGCCAGTATTGAATTGTAACAGGGTGCAAGTTGTAAGTGGTAAGGTACGTCACATTTTAAAATTTGCCTGACTTGGCTAATATAAGTCCATTTAACATGCTTTTAACCTTAAGAAAAAAAAATGTTAATTGGTGTGGAGATAATATGCACACTGTACCTTGAATTGTGGCTTCACGGTAGTGTGGATTTACTCTAAATAAGCAGATTCACAGCATAGTGGCCCCATGGTGCAGTGAAACCATCTTTTCGGGTGGATTACACGCAGTAAAATACGGTTATTTGTTCGTTTCAAATATATCAAAATTTAGAAAATTTTAATTCATGTCGAAGCGAAGTCGAATACTGTAATATTCGTTCCGGTACTCTAAGCACTCGAACGTTTGCACAGGCCTACACTTTAGTCAACCTGCAGCAAGGATCACTACGTGAAAGTCGACCTCATATCTGTGCAACAGTAGCAAACTGCTCATTCAGAGTTGCACAAGTCAAACATCTACCTAAGCAAGTAGTTTGCACGCATTATGTGGCAAATGAACTACAATCGCTTGACAGAAGGAAAGCCTTGGTAAGCCAAAGGCAAGATGTATCAACAAGTTATGTAGCTGCACACAAAGGTGTCATTTATTGACTGCTGATGCCAAAGCCAACGATACTACATGCTGCATACGAGAAAGCTACTTTGTGTTTTCTCTTTTTGACTCGACATGTGCCCATTATATTTAATGGGCACATGTGCCCATTATATTTAACATGTGCCCAATACCACGGCCGCTCGATGAAAAACACACGGCGCGGCCTGCCGCGTCGCGGCGCAGGCAATGGGCGAGAGCGGGGAAGAGGAGTTGACAGTTGCCGCCGCATTTCGCTAGGAGGGCGCCAGTAGTGGGGGAGGGCTGTACGCAACGCGCGGGCGGGAAGGAGCACGCATTCAGCGGGTAGGTCGAGGTAGTGGTTGTTTTTCTCCACATGAATCGCTCGCACTGTTTGTCACTCGAAGCAGTTTGCGCATGTGTAATATTTTATACGTTAGGCAAAATGCCGCGTAACTGATGTGTGCCGTTGTGTTCCATGAATGCATCGAAGGACCCGCAAATACACTACTACGAGTTTCCCAGTAACGCAGAACGCAGGGCAGCATGGCTGCGAGGACCCGGCGGGAAGGGAACATTATGGCAGCCTAATGACAGGTCCCTGGTGTGCGCCTTGCATTTTACGGAGCAGTACTACAAGAAGACCGAGAAGTTGAGGTGTTCCCCAGTTATCCAAGCTACATGAGCACGAGCAGCACGCCTGCTCCGAGGAAGAAGCGGCCACGCTCCGAAATAGAAGCCGATAATGCGCAGTCGCATGCCGAGTGCTCGGGCAATGCTGCTTTAAAATGCCCGTTTTGTCATTAGCCAAAACGGCTCGTCAAGTGACAGCGCTGAAGCCACGACACCCAACAACTTTGAACTAGAGAATGAAACGTGTGGGGAAATGGCATCGTTTTCAGATGCATCATGTCAAACTACATTCGACCTTGTTAAACTGACAGAAGAAGCTAAAAAAAAAACGCGCTGCTTCCAAGCAAAGATCGCTCATATGAAAGGAGCACTGCAGGCCCTTCAAGAAAAAGTGGATGAGGCTGAGGAACGCGCACAGTTTTATGAAAATAACACGGACATTGCCTGTTTTATGAAGGTGCTCAATGGTGCTGCGCAAGGTGACAAGACTGCCGAGTTCGTTAGAAACCAAGTGCGCATTTTCTCGACGAAGAACCCCTACTACAGTGACGTCATTCTAAGGGAATGTGTAATTTGAACGGCATGCTTCAATAAAAGTTATGAGCATTCAAGGTCCAGAAATATCTTTCAGCTCCCTTGTAGCTCAACGCTCCAGAAATATGTAGGCCATTTAACATGTGGAATCGGCGTCACTTCGTTGATAAAGGAGCGGCTGTGCATCGAATTCAAGGATATCACTGTAGAGCAGGAAGCGTTCTGCTCCCTGATCGTTGACAAGATGGCCATACAGCAGAGAGTCATATACGACCGACAAGTCGACAAACTTTTTGGTTTCGTTGACCATGGTGAAGAAGAGCACTCAACAGCGGTACCCCAAGTGGCAAACAGATTACTATGTTTTGTTATAAGAGGCTTGTCAACATCATATATTATTCCTGTCGGCTATTTTTTCATGAGATGTCTGAAAGGTGACCAGCTGTTCTCTATGACCATGGACGTGCTGAAAGTGGACTTACGGGACGGACGACTACGCCATTGAAGTCTGCAAAGTTTTCATCAGAAAGCTCTTACGAACGCTTCTTGCCAACTGGGCAGGAAATGTTAATATGTCTGTTGAGCGTCTCGTACGGTTGGCGCAAAAACCTCTGGCCAGGAAAGTGCTGCGCCTGTGATTCCAATAACACAGTGATCCTTTTTTCACGCATGTGTTGTTCACAATGCTTTTGTTTCTAAGGTGTGAGCAACAGTCATTCTGGAAATACAACCGCACCTGCCAATGAGCGACTCTCCTGTTGATAAAATAACTGTAGCACAAACATACATTATTGAGGGTGACCAGCGCAACGGCAACAAAAGAGAGAAAACGTGACGCAAAAAATTGCAACTCGCACGCACGAGCAACCACTTCAGATAAAACTAACACCAGCTATATTTAGGTTGAAGCATCGCCGGCGCACATTCGGTAGGACGATTACCAATATAGTTAACGCTATAGCAAGTTTATTGTAACCCTTTAAAAACTAACAAGCGCATAGCAGCTGCGCTGTGAAGCCGCGATCTGACACAATAATTCCGGCGCTCTCGCTTTCGGTCTCCCCAGAGGCTCCCCCACTGGTGGCGCCACGGCGGCAGGCAGGAGCACTAGGCGCGCGATGCAGTATCCGCTCCACGCGGCAGGCCGCACCGTGTGTTTTTCATCGAGCGGCCGTGCCATTACATGTACCCATTAACATGTGCCCGACATGTGCCCATTATATTTAGTGGGCACAGCGTCACAGCAGGAGCCGAAGATTAGGTAAGCACTTTATAATTTTTTTCTTACTCAACTTCCTTATCATTCACACTCGCATAATGCATAATTAGTGGGAACTGCTTGCCTGATCGGTGTCACCGTTGTAGAAGAAATTTGACCAGTTAGGATCCGTCTGCATGAAGTTGAAATCGTACAGCTCCAGCAGGCACAACTTCAACAGGCTGTAGCTCACCTGCAGAGACAGATACCAACAAAAGGTATATGCATACTTCAATGAGGAGGGTCATGTCAACGTATTTCTAGTGCACCCATGCATGCCCGTTACTGATACTCCTGGTTCTGGTCACACTGCAGATCCCATTACAACAGTCAGATCCGATAAGAAGATGGCTTCATTATATACGAGAATTTGTTGTAAACAAAATTTCGCATAACTGTGCCATTGGCATGACTATCCTGTTTACTTTGTTGCAACAGATAATTCTTTATATGAGTATTTGGTATATTGAGGTTTGACTATACTAGCAAAACTAGCCACATCATAAGTCAACGCACTATTGGCCGTGAGATCGACCTATAGGTGGCAGCACCGTCGCCGTGTTAGTGTGGAGAGGTGGTCGGAGGCGCGTATACAAATGCACACAGTGGCGCTTCTTTGCGAGTGGTTTGTGCCGATTGTCAGCGAATAAAATGCGTTGATTGCAGCTTACTGGTAATATATATGCTCTTCATTGTTGAATTGACGCACGAAGGTCATCCAACGTTACTATATTACTAGTGAGAAAAGCGCAATCTGCCGAGGAAAGGGATGCTCGCCCTGGATGACAGTCTGCGCTTACGCACTATATGACTTAATAAAGTGGCTGACCGGGCTAGTTGGTTGTGCATACTTAAGGTTAACAGCGCGAAAATAACACATAATAACACTGTCTGCTCACAGACAGCGTTTTGGTACAGAAGTACCAAAGTGTTCTTAACACCTACGTTGTGACTCACGCTTGTACACAGCACGATTAGAATGCTATTCTGGTATGTTAAATAGGCATGCGCACGGGGGGGCAGGGGGGGGGGGTGGCCGTTTTTCTAGTCTTTCTCCTGTCCGCCGTGTGTTATTTTCGTGCTGTTAACCTTAAGCACTATATGACATTTTTTTTTGTTTTCTCTGTACGTGTTTAGCTTGTGTTTTGTGTACTACGCATTGCATTAGCACGACTGAACTACTTAAGTGTTTACTTCTTGTTCATTTGTATACCAGCCCATATTCCTGTGCAATGAGTTCAATAGCACTGTTCACGCGAATATGCATATAGTATACGAAGGTAAGAGTTTAGCACAGAGCTTTCATCGATTGATTACGTGCACGACAACGATGCAACAAAGGTCCGGTTATTTTATGGAACAAGTGTCTTTTTTTTTTTCAAACTTATAATGTCCGCTGCCTTCCATCAATTTATAACAACTCCACACAAATGCTCAAGATAATCTAAAAAGAAAGGATGAGGTTTTGCATGAAATTATGCGACATAAATGTAAGGCACGCCGTCGGGATTAATTTTGAACATCTGGGTCTCAAAGAGTATCTAAATCTAAGCACACGGGTGGTTCTGTATAAATTTCGCCCCAAGTTAAAATTGCGCGCGGCAACTCCGTTTAAAACTGCCGTGTCATTCCATTGTCTGTTTTTTCTTTTCTTTTTTTTTTTTTAGGGACAGTTTGACTACCAAAGTCTCAGACTTCACTTGATAGAAATATTTCGCTGTAGTGGGACCACCACCGCACAATAAAAGGACATCTTAAGCACAACTAAAGCTCATCATGAACTACAGTGCCACGGTTATACACCTAACAACAACGCGAAAGCGCATGAGCCTCGTTTTTGTTTACCACCGATTCACTGAAACGCTGCATTCACAAACTATTTAATGCTCCTCATGTTTGGGACTATGCCAAGTGCACTTTATCATGTGCTTGAACCAGAAAGCGGCACCAACACTGAGATGATTCTGGCGAACGAAGGGTACGACACCAATACACAGCCCTCTAGAAAATCGCACTCACTGATCTTATTACAATGCCCATGCAGCCGAGCAAGCTCCTTTGCTTCTGTACACCCTGTTAGGTATACGTACGAGCAGTTAAACTCGCGCTAACATAACAGAACAAACCGCCCTTCGAGAACGACGTGCAGGACGTACGCGCACATGCAAACACGACGTGGCTAGCAGACGACGCAGGGAGCAATCCACACTAGGCGCGCTTCAGCCAGTAGCCGCCAGGCGGTGACTCCGCTCAGTCTCGCGGCCAATAGTCGAATGCTTGTATAATGAGGATGAGCAAATTATTTATTTGTACAAATATACATGTTTGTTTATAACAATGACTGGTATCACAAAAGTATTTCCTCACTAAGTACGGCTTCGTTATGATGAACATTGACAAGTACTATGAGTACACAAACGGACATGTCAGTTTCACATCTGCCGTTGTCCATTCCACATTATCTCAGAAACGCAGCCAGGGCTTTGAGCCTCGGCACGATGTTTCAGACTGTGCACGGTTGTAATCTTCCTCGTAGTGCGTGTATTTCACGGTGTGCCTATTTATGTGTGTTATAACATAGTCTAATGACATCATGCTAACCAGCTCGTTCCTTATTACATACATATCTTCTGTAGGGCACATACAGGTGCTACACACACTGGCAACTACAACTATACAATGCTTAGCTCAAATATTGCAGTGTAAGCAGCTACTCGCTGATTGCTTTACGTAACACCGATTCCCACATTGCGTGGGATCTGCTAGAATTCTTACCTTTAACAACTGTTTTCACTAGTAAGCAAGTGAAAAGGGGGTAGTCATCATCTGAACAAGGCGATGACGACTCCTTTGTTCATTTTTATTTCAATAAAAAAACAATGCACAGAAGACAAAATGAGCGAGTCGATAACTTACCCGGTTCCTCAGTTCTTGCGAAGCGTCAACGAGCTTGTCAACAGGGGTCCCCGTGATCAACTCAGTCGTGTACACCTGGGCCGTCGACAATTCGTCAATGACATCTGGGACGTAGTACTCGGGATATGGCTTCACCAGGCTCCTGTGGTCAAGTCAGATTTGAAAAAGCTGTGAGATGATTTACAACTTTCTTGTTCTTCGTCCTCTTTTCACATAAGTAAGAAAATTTGGAAGAAAACCTCAAAAGTACGAGAAGAGCACGTACTTGAACTTCTTGGCACACTCGGCTTCCCGCAAGTAGTCGACTTCCCAGGCGAGTTCCTTGCGGGCCACGGCCACGACGTTGTCAATGTACATACCTGCATGAGTACAGAAGTACCAAAGTGTTCTTCTGAACACCTACGTTGTGACTGACGCTTGTACACAGCACAATTACAATGGTATTCCGGTATGTTAAATAGGCGTGTGCACGGGGGGCAGCCCCCCCCCCCCATTCACCTAAGAGGGGGGGGGGGCAAAGTCTGCCCCACACATTGACATAATGGGGGGGGGGCGCTGTGACTCGGGGGAGGGGGGGAGGCGCGCAATGTCAGCGCCATACATTGACACAATTGGGAGGGGGGGCGCTGCGACGAACCTTCGCCTCCCTTGAAGGTGAACCCTGCGCACGCCTATGGTTAAACATATGGTGCCTAATAGTGTCGTGGTAATGCGCTGGTAGTACGTATTTTGCATGGGATCAAAAATGGGAGGACAACAAAGATCACATTGTCACTGTTGGCTTTCATGGAAACAAAAAGGCTGTGATCAGTAGTGATTAGATTGTGCATGCTGTATGTAATTAAACTCAAATGAAATTTTACATCATTGCAGGAGCTAGCTGCAAAGAAATGGTATGTTTCAGAACTCTACGGTGAAACTCTTGTACAAACATCGCAGTTATGCCACATCACTAAGGATCATAAATGCGTAAATCAGCTGCTAGTAAGTGCGCCAAACTTTATTTAATATCACATTTATACAATACATAAAATACACAACTGCAAATCTGAGTTACCAGCAACACTCACGATTGTAACACTAGTAACGCCCACGAATCTGGGACCTATATACTGTAACCAATAAACACAGCGCCTGTTTCTGTACATACAATCTTTTTGTTCCGAGTGAGCCTGTGCCTATCAACTTAATATCCTTGGCTCTAAGCGAGAATGTTTCTCATGATTCATTTCTTCGAACATCGTCACCGACTTCTATTCACCTCCCGTCTCGCACTGGCCATTCTAAGCTCACCGACAAAAGTTAAGATAGTGAAACGTCATGCAGCGGAGCATGTTACCTAGGACCAAGAAAATATCTTAAACAGCCCCTGAACAACTTCCGATAATTTTTTAACATTTCAAGTAAACGTGCGCATCGAGTTCAGAATGCTGTCACGATCAACAATGCCAAACGTGGCAGCGCTACGAGCCACGGGCGCGCCACAAATTCCAAGAAACGATCCCTTCTCCTCTCTGGGCCTTTTGGTAATCCACGGCATTGTCCGTGACGTCAACAATTGTGTCTCGTCATGTAATCCACAAAAAAGAACCTGTTTGTCTGCTCACAGCTACACGCGTTCGCCACTCTTCCTCCCTGCACAGTAAGGAGGAGCACTCGGCCAGGAGGAGAGACACGCCGATGAACGGAGCATAGCGAAGGAAAGAGCCAAGTGAGAGGGGGGGTCGCTTTTGGATCATTAAACGCGTGTGACTCTGCTATTACGGCACCATTTCAAAAAATTCTCGCGGCTATGTTTTCATTGTAGACTCACGCCCAACTACAACACCACGAATAAATTTTGACCTTTGGATGGTTTAGGGGCCCTTTAGTTGTGGAGGTTAATAATAATATCTGAGGTTTAACATCCCAAAACCACGATATGATTATGAGAGACGGCGTAGTGGAGGGCTCCAGAAATTTCGACCACCTGGGGTTCTTTAATGTGCACCTGGATCTAAGTACACGGGCTTGAAACATTTTCGCCTCCATCGAAAATGCAGCCGCCGTGGCCGAGATTCAATCCCGCGACCTTCAGGTAAGCGGTCGAGCACCATAACCACCAGACGACTGCAGTGGGTCCCAGAAAATATCTTGTACAGTTATATCAAATTACATTTGTATTGAATTATTTTGCGATTCGATCCACATTTGATATACCCGCCAGTTTCAGTAAACCCAGGCTCCACCATAAACTGTTGAGTGTGAAGAGTATAAGATACTGCTTTCTTTTTTCATATAACCAATAATTGGTGCTTAGGACGCAGAGGGAAAAAAAGTGGGGACAATTGGACGGTGCGCTGTTCCCTTATTTTTCTGTCTCCATACAAGGAGCTGTTTATTAATTATGTTACACATCACCTTGTCCAGCTGTCCCTTCTTTTTCCTTTTCTCACCTCTCGGTATAATGTCCCAGTATTTGAGAATGGCCATGAGGTTGTTGATATCGCTGTTGATTCCTTGGGCAACACCTGGATACTGCAAAGCAAACGGCACACCATATTTCAGTATCGCTCCTTTCGTCCATCGAAGTTAAAATGAAGTCATCTCATTTCCATATCCCTTAAGTGAACAAGAAACGAGGTGAAAAAAAAAAATGCTGTCAACTATTTCAGAGCAAGTATAAACTGACTAGCCGACTTGGCTAGTCAATCACATAACGTCTGCATTTTTTTATCAAGGTCTTTAACAAGAGCAGGTGTGAAAATGACTTGCCAAGATAATATCGTTTATGATACAATTATAATGTCTATAATACAAAATTACTGCACTAAAAAAAAAATGGCACAGCTACACACTAGTGGTGTGAAGAATGGGGAAGCAGCATAGGTGGTGGCATTGCCCTCCTCCTTTCCCTCACCCTCACTTTCCCATCCCACCCCTATACTATACATGACTATGCTTGCTCTCTCTTTTCTCTATCTCTTTTTTGTGTCAGTTTCTTTCTATCTCTTTTTCTGTCTTTCTATCTTTTTTCTCTCCCCTTTCTTTCTCTAATCTTTCTCTCGCCCATCAGGGTTACTGCATCCCACAATGGACTGACCACAATGGACTGGTGCATGTGTTCTGGGAGCGAAGCAAAGGACGAAGAAGAGGACGAAGAGAGCGCGTGCCGGTTCGTGATGATGATAATTTTCTGGTTTCGCCACGCAGCATAACGAAAAGCTTAAACAGCTGCGCTGTCAAAAATAAAGCAGGCATTGAGCGGTTGGTTGTCTCGGTATCGAGAACTAAACAAGTTCATAGTAAGTGTACTAGGCTTTCAGAACTCGGACAGGAACACCGGCATTAATTAAGAATGTGCGCGTGTGGGGCGACTGGACTGAGGCTGAATGAATACAGTAATAATATTGGATAGTTGGCATTAGCCAACACTAGGTAACATTAGCCATCACATAGCCAGCAGTTTGCCAACTCAGTGCCGGTGGCATGAAAGTATAAATGTGGTAGTAGTCCCATAATAAGTAGAGCAGTATTTATCTGAGCAATGCAAATGAGAAAATTATCAATAATGTTAGGTAATATTTCTTGGCGCGTTAGCAGGCATGTGTTTTCGTTCTGTAGCTGTAGAAAAGCTGTGCCCAAGTACAGCAACATTTGATACAGTAGAACCCCGCTGTTACGTTCCTCACTGCTGCGTTTTCCCGGCTGTTACGTCGTTTTCCGCTGGTCCCGGCATAGCTCCCATAGGATACAATGTATTGGGAACCCCGCTGTTACGTCGTAACTGTCGGACCATTCCCGTATGATACGTCGCGAAGTGCGCCCGGAGCCGACCGAGCGACTACCAAAGAGAGCGGCCATGGTGCATTTTCACGCAGCTTGGCCTCGTTTGACCGTAATATTAGCCGCATGAGAGGCGCAAGCAACAGAATCTTTCAATTGATGCAAACAAAAGCATGGCTTTCGAGATTCAAATTGCAAAAATGGCGTCTATGACGTAACTGCTCGCGAAAGCAAGGCCTTCGAGATTGGCATTTACTATTGACAAAAGCATAGCCTTTGAGATTTGCATTGCACAAACATGGCGTGTATGACGTAATTGTTTGCGAAAACAAGGCCTTCGAGATTGGCATTCACTTCTGCCATCGCATTGGCGTAGACTCATCATCATCGTTATTTGTCGGAGAACGGGAGGAGTTCGAGCTGGTTGGAGCTCACATGGTCGTGCGTGCGGTTCGCGGTCGGACTCGCCGCGCCGGTCGTGATTGCGTGTGCTTAGTTCTTTCATGCCTACAGCTGTTGGTGTTAAAAAAATCACATACGTTGATTACATTTCTGTGGATGAGGCTGTCCTAAGCTCCGCGTTTCTATCCATGACTAGATCGCGGCTGAGCGTGCCAATTTTCGTGCTGCTCGTAAGAATTGAAATAAAATTCTGTACCACTAAAATATCTTGCCGTTTTTCCTGTTTTTCGGCTCTTACGTTTCCCGTCTCTTACGTTTATTTCCTACGGTCCCTTCAAAAACGTATCAGCGGGGTTCTACTGTATGAAGACTGAGTCAAATAAAGCGATATTAGATTCATTGTTCAAATGTTTCAGATATTTGCTACCGCTGTAAAAGAGAGCAAGAAGCTCTGGCAATCACTGTTTCTGCATGCAATATAGTTAATTTGGTCAGAAGTTATGAGACATCAGTATAGCTAATTAAATTAAGTGGGCGGAACCAAGAAAGACATTTTATTTACATATAAAAACAAAAGAAAGATGCCAGCATACCTGAATTTTGATTGCCACCTCCCTACCGTCGTGCAGGGTGGCAAGGTGAACCTGGCCGATGGAGGCTGCTGCAAATGGCTTGCGCTCGAAAGATGCGACTTTGGATTCCCAGTCGGGTCCCAATTCTTGCACCATCACCCTCTGAACATTAGGGAATCAAAGAAAGAGCATGCACATGAGTTCACTGAACAATGTCATTACTGCATCCATCATAAGCCTGACGACAGAGTGAATTTAATGGTACATGTGGACATAGGTTGGCAAAGTCACACGTGAGTCGACTCACTCAGGCTCCGACTGAGCTGCGAGTCTGAGTTCGAGTGAGTCCAGTTGAGGAGAATTTTGGTGAGTCCGAGCCCAAGCGAGCCCTAAGCGCGAAATATATCATATTTTCTAGCGCATGACGCCGCCCCTGCATATAATCCGCACCCCTAACTTTAACTCTACTAAAAGAAAAAAAAATAATATGCATATAACTCATGCCCCTACTTTTTAAGCACATCTTCCCGTTTCTTGGTGTGGGTTAGATGCCGAGAAAATACGGTATTCCTTTAGTGAGTCTGGTCAAGCTACACATTTTTTGCCGATCAATGCGTGCAGAACTTTGTGTCGACTATAAATTCTCTATTTATTTAATACCTGAAAGACCTAGTATTAAGGATTTTGTATGAAGGATAGGTGAGAACACATTCAACACAAATGCTCCCCTTTCACAAATGAAGTAACGTAAACATAAAGTGACTCATTTAATGAACACCGTTGACATTAATAGCTTTAGTGATCAGATTGTTGCAGGTGACGTCTGTAGTGACTAAAGATACAAGTGATAAAAAAAAGAACAAACGGAATTAAACATTTTTTTTTGTTTTCCTGAGCACCAAAAAGAAACTTACAAATTTGCAGCCCCGTAGTGGGAAATAATGAAAAATTTAAACATAAATGTTATGCAAAAAACAGACCAGAATGTGAAACCAGTACTGTGCAGCTGATCTGTATAATCTGTTACACATGTACTGTTTCGAGACAGTTGCGGTGTGTTTGTAGAAAAACTTATGCTTTAATTTCACATTGACTGTACAGGATTCGTTCCACCTTCTATTTTAGGCCAAGCGTATAAAACATCCTGATAACGCGGTCATGTTCCTCACCAGTATGGCAGGGAGAATCCCCTTGTTACAAATATTTGCGGGCGACGGGATCATACCTAGTTCAATGTTTTCATGATTTTCTTTTAGAAAAAAACAACAAACACAAACACCCTTGTTAGGAAATTTGCAACTTATGGATATCTTCGCATCTCTTGTCTCATAAAGAACAACTGAAGGTGCACGGGAGTGTACCTTCAATTTCAAAGGCCTTGGTATCCACACCAAATTGTAGAGCCTAGATCAATGATAAAAAGACATGGTTGATCCCTCCTTCATAGGAATCGGAATAACACGAAAGTAAAGTGTGCCCTTACAGAAGTAACTGAACATTTACTGCACATTGATATAAGAGAGTTTGCACAATGTATATTGATGTCTGGCAGCTAATGGCACCATTTAACGTGCATGCACCCACTTTCATGATTGATGGTACATCGCCATCCTGACGACTAACGTCCATGTTAAATGATTAAACAAACCCTTGTGGTAGCTGTAGTAGTCAACGGTGAAAGCGTAATCAAAGAACGAGGTGTGATAGCCAGAAGAGCGTCGCATATTGGACGCAGAACTTGGTCGCATCCCGCGGCATGTTAAAATGTGATTGAACACCGCGGCAGGACTAGGATAAACGCAAAGCGCGTCGTGCCACCCCGGTAGCCCAGCCGCGATCTTTTCGGGGTGAGCGCGTGAGTGGGGAACGTGGTGTTGCAGCCAGGTGAGGCAGGCGCTTGTCCCAGAGCTATTTTTGGTTTGGATTTGCGTGATGCCATGAGCGAGGCCGACGCTTTTACGATGCTTGGGCCAATGTCGCCACCTCGCGGTGTGTGAAGGCAGTGACAAAATTGAACTTCTATTGAAAACGAGCTGAATGGGAGGGACGTGTAATACGTTGCAGGTGCTAATCGCGGAGGTCACAGTAATGACGAATTACTGTACTTCACTGCTCCCAGAGGGCAACACCACCCCGGCGACCGGGAGAGTGGTAGATATAAAAGGCGCGTTTGCAAAGCCTCCAGAGTCTGTGACCGTGGCGCAGTGGATAGCGTGACCGGCATGTGTTGTTGCGGAACGAGCGGTCGTGGGTTCGATGGTCGGTGACAGAACCTTTTTTTCTTTGCCATCTGATCGTGTACCTTTTCTCGATGTCATTTCCGTGACGGAAATACGTCATTGGAGTCTTGGTGGACCCCGTCATAAAACACTTTCGTGTTAAACAAAAGTAATTGGGTTGATGTTTATGCTTCTAAAGAATTTCTGTGAGAAGCTGTGTCTGCTTTCACGAAAAAAAAAAATGTTTGGTTTGAGGCTGATAACAAGTGCTTCAGTGAGGATCAAATACTGACATGGAGGTCGTATCAATGTAGTTTATTTAAAGGGGTACTGAGACGAATATTTTCAGTTGTCATTTTTTTGCGTCAAATGAAAGGTGAAGCCCTCAAGAGCCTAGAAAAGGTAGCGCTAAGCACGAGTGTGCCCTGAAAAAGTCATTACAGTATGTTTTTAAAAGCTAGTTTCGGTTCCTACTGTACCCTGACGTCACAAAACGGTATGAGCTTCTCGTCACGTGCTCACACAATATATAGCGAAGTTTCCACGGCCGCTCCGCATCGTGGCTCTGTTGGTGATGCTGGTGATGCACAAGCGGCCATTTTGGAAGTTTTGATGATGCACAAGCGGCCCATCTTAAAAGTATTGGTACCTAACATCATCACAACTAGCCAGACTGCTGCGTGAAGTCACCAGAAATTGTACTGTAGCCTGACGTCAAGCTAGTGTCGATGTGAGTAGGTGTGCCATGGAAAAATTGACTTTAATATCAAATTAAAATATCTCATCAGCATTTCCTGACTTTCACACTTGCTCAGAGCCGTCTCTGCATACAGGAGATATGTATGGCAGAGTAAACTCGCCTTTGAAAAAAGGTGTCACTACCCCTTTAAAGGGGACGAGGGTCTGAAAATGGCAATAAATCATTAAAATAAATGTAGAGCTGTGCGAATAGCAAAATTTTGGGTGCGAAGCGAATTTGAATATTGAAGTGTGAGTGCGAATCGAATCGAATATTTTTCAAATATTTCTAGAATATTTTTCAAATACTTCAAAGTGAAGTTGCAGTTAGAGAGGATTGCTAAGCATATTCTTAGGAGATAGCAACATGAAAGTGTTTCTTTTTGGTAGGTTGACGAAGCACTGGCGGGGTGGTGTTTCATATTTGTCTTATCTAGAATGAGGCAATGTAGAGGCCAAATAGTATTTATGTACATGATTTGGTGCACCAAAGTGTTGCCGAGCAACGCTTTATACGTGATAGGCAAAGATGCCATTTCCTCAGCCTCTCCTCCTCTTCAACTTCTGTGGAAGCACCAACTGATTGGTGGACAAGGGGTGTGCTCCTTCAAGTCCGTAGTTCCAAATCTGCTCGTAGACGTCAATATATAGGAAAATTCTGAAATTTTGGATGCTAAAAAGCTTCGGCTTCCGATTTTTTCGTCTTTCTGCCCAAATTTCAGGTCCATAACAGCATCAATTGAGCCCCCACCTCTGCCACATCTTTCATCTCCATGTTGGAACCAGCATTTGCGACCGTAGCAGAGCTTGAAAGGCAGCTTTGCCGCAATACAGGGGTGTGATGAGGTGAAGGGTATTGAAAATCTAGGGACCACTTCCAATCGGGCATTGACTGTGCCTTGGCAGCGCCTCCTCTATTTTTCTGTGCCTGGGCGAAGGAGCGGAGCGCAATGGGAACCGGCCGTCGGCGTTATTGCGGCTTTTAGCTGCCGGGTGCCGCCACCATAGTAGAGCAGCCGCCGCGTCGTCGCTCGCGGAAACGAATGTCGTGGCTGCATTCGAAGAGAGTGCTATTCTGGTTCAGTTTTCGTCTGTATCGCATTGTTTAAAGTATAATGAAAACTTGTAAACTGGAATTATGAAGCAGTTGTCGTTCTGGGCAACCAGCCCATTTCGAAGGCATGTGTCTTTCGCGGCTATTTGATCGAGACGCTCGCGCGTCGTCTGCTAGGCCAATTCCAGAGAGCGCATGCCAGTGATGCGCGGAAAATTGTTTTGTCACCGTTACGTTCGCTTGACTGAGAGTCCGGTTAGTTGACCGATCTCAAAGTTGATTTTCGCAAGCATATTTGCCAAGAGCTGATACTGAATGCTTGGGCGCTTAAAGTTCCCCGATGCGTGCTACCCGCTACTGGTGTAGCACACTATAACGCAAGCCATGAGTTCATGCGCTGAACATAGCATAGAATGATACTAAAGACTTGCTTCCAGTGACATAGTACATAATGGATTGTCAGGTGTTTGGCCAGTACGCAGGTAGCTGGCCATGGGCTCCGATTCCTTCAGCTTCTGGGACCTAATGTCAGCGCTGCATTCACATGGCGGCGTCGGAGGTAGCGTTTGCTACTGGTACTACATGCATTCGTTGACTGTTCGGACGCAATACGGTCACGTTTAGGGATACTTGCCATGCTTGGTTCAGTTGTTACCTTGGGCTGCAAATGTGAAGGGTAGTCTGCAAAGAATGACGCTACTGCATCCTTCGTAAGCCGCTGCTTCTTGTATTGTATGAAATCTTAGCGTCGTAAACGACGGCTGCATATTCTAGTGTAGTTTGAAGATGTATTAGGAGACCAATTATCCCGCCTAATTACTGCAAGCCACCTCTACCGAACACCAGCGGCAGCTGGAATTTCATGGAACGACAGCCGAACAGTGTATTAAGGCGAAAGCCTTAGATGCCTCATCAAACGCGAAAATTGACCATCGGTGGCGTCAGCACGAGTGATGCAAAAATAATTATGTGATAACGTCATCATATGACGTCACAGATAATAAAATTTTGTGACATATGGTCGTGACGTCACATAACGTGACGTCGTCATATTACATCTTCGCTTGGTCAAAATGGGCCGATCACGGAGGCAGTGCATGCCTTCGCTGATGTGCAGAAAGCTTGCGTGCACTGCCTCCGATCCTTGAGGCTGTAAGAAAACCATGTTAGGCGCAGAAATATCTCGGGAGGCAGGGAATGTTCAATACATTGACTGGAAAAAAAGATGGCTTCCCTGTGAGATTTTTTTTTCTTTATCAATAAAGGGAAATAAAAAAAAGATAATCGTGATTTCTTTCAGTTCCATTTGCAGAGTGGAACACAACAGTATGACATACTAAGGCATTGGGGCGGTTGCAATGGACTGAAATAGAAAATAAAACGCGAATACTATCAAACTCGAGTGCAAGTATCGAACCGGCAGTACGGCCTGACAGACTGCTGTGGAATACTTACAGCGGGGATGGAAAGACACGCGAACATGCGGCATCTGCATTCCTTGCTGTTTCGCATCTATTTTCAAGTGGTTATAGACTCGATGATTGATGAGAACACGACGTCATCCATGACACAATAAAAGACCATCTAGCATCTTTTTATTGCCGCCACGGTTAGAGCGTGATGAAAACAGCGCGCCGCTATGTTCGCGTTTCTTTCCATCCCCCTGTACCCGTAAAAGCCTGCAAGAAGCACAAATGCAATTAAAACTCGGATGCAAACACGAATTCGTGAGCTTCATGATACGCGCGGCCGTTCAGCGCCAGCTTCCCATAGTCTACTTGCACAGCGCCACCACGCGGCAGCGGCGAGCGGACGCGAAGCGCGCGCTCGACGGCCTGAGGAGAGCGTTCGCCCAGGCACTGAAAAATAGAGGAGGCGCTGGCCTTGGCCAAGTTCGACCGTAACGGAGCTCGAAAGGCAGCTTTGCCGCAATATGAGAGTGTAATGAGGTGAAGCATATTGAAAATCTGAAGGGGTCACTTTCAATCGGACGTTGACTGTATTTGTTTTTGGGAAGTTCGAACAGTTCGAATAGTAAAATTCCAGTGCGAATCGAATCGAATAGCAAACATTATTTGAAAAATATTCGAAATTTCGAATATTCGCACACCCCTAAAAAAATGTCGATTTTCTGAAATCACAATTTCAAACTATTTATAGTCCAAATTATACTCTGGAAAAATAGACTTTCTTTCCCTTACAGGCTCAATAGTCTAAATGACAAATGTTTTTAAAACTTCAAATGCGATTTTCTCGGCTTTGTTATTTTTGTGAAGTCAACCTGGCTTACAGAAGTTTTGAGGGAGTTTCCATGAACATATTGAAACAAACGTGGCATCATTCTTTTTCAGCAGCATCTGAACTACATGCTAAAGCTTTTCTTTTTTTTCTCAACCTTGATGCAATTGTAATTATTTGATAAGTACCAGCTAATTACTGGAAGCTAACTTTTACTTTCCAAGTTTGGACATTATTTCTGATCAAAGACATAGCTGTTTCGACATACAATTCGCTTTAGCTTGTTTTCTGAAAAGTAACTTTTTGTATTGTAAGTTACCATAACGACCTGTAAGAAATTACCTAATTACAATGTGGAAATATGTCATTACTTCCTTTCTAAATGAGATATTTGGAATCTGTTAGCAGATTTGAAGTCTCCATTCAATGATGCATAAGCATGCCAATTTTCATCAAGATGAATGTCGTAGGTGCAGCACAACAACAGTAAGAAAGAACAGTGACGGGAAAGAGCGCCGACTTTCAAATGAATTTATTGAAGGTACTTCGGCCGCTTTTATACAAGGTGCAAAGATCAGTGCACACGGGCTTGATTTGCATGTGTTTGATTATGCATAACATTGTCAACTAAGAAATGAATACTCTCTAACAGATAGGTGAAGTGATGATGTGCTGATGCATCGATCCGCAGCCGTCCTGATAAAAAACGCATTTCTGCTAGCCTTTTATGTAGTATGCCTGTCTGTCAAGTGTACCGTTATGTCGACGATTACCTTGTGTTTATTGGGGAAGGGGGGCACTTGTGTTTTAATGACAAGGTTGAGGACGCGCTCGACGTCTTCAAAGAGCACTCCTGTGGGCTCAAATTCATGTTTGAATTGCCAAAAGACAAGTACATTCAGTATCTGGACATTAACCTTTCGTTCTGATAATGGACATATTTGCTGGTGCTATTAGCATAGGAGCGTTAAGAATGTCCTTCCTTTTGCTAGTGGCCATTCAGAGTTAATCAAAAGAGGCATTGCCACCACGTGTATTCAGGCCACCCTTCACAAGTCATGTGAACACAAGGCTGAAGTCAGTTTAACTAACCAGATTGAAAAACTAAAAACTGCAGGCTATCCCAATAGCATCAACATACCCGTTTGCGAAACCCTCCTGCAGAAAGTAAAGTGCAAAAAAAACAGGACTAAAAGGAAAAGAAAATGATCAAAGACCCTTGCATGTTATACCATACATACACAAGTTGTCTCACAATTTAAAGAAAATAGCGACTAGATACGATATCAATTTGTTGTTTTCTGCCCCTTGCAAGCTTTCAAAAGTGTGTGTCCTAAACAGCAACAAGATTAGTCTGTGCAACATTCATCCCGAGCACAGGTTTACTGATTGCCAATCTGATGTTGTATACAAAATACTACCACTGAGTTGTGGAAAGATACACATAGGACAAACAGGGCAATGCTTTAATGACCGAGCGAAACAGCATGCATACAGCGTAAAAAATGGATATCATAGCCACATGGCTGTGCGTTGCAAGGAACACAAATGCAATCCTCTATTCCACGAGACAAGGTTTTTGGCGAAAGCAGAAACGAAGAAAGAAAGAGATTATAGAAACGTTTTTTTATTAGGAAGGCTGCGGATCGATGCATCAGCACACCATCACTTCACCTATCTGATAGAGAGTATTCATTTCTGTAATGTTATGCTTAATCACACACGTGTTGTCGCCCATGCGGACCGATCTTTGCACCTTGTATAAAAGCGGCTGAAGTACCTTCAATAAATTCAGTTGGAAGTCAGCGCTCGTTCCTGCCTCTGTTGTTCCTTCCCACTGTTGGCGCGCTGCGCCTGCGATAGTATTCAGCATGAACCAACTCGCCCAAATCAAGCTCTTGTTGTTTCATGAAGTTGGGGTAATAAATAAACTTTTTTTTCAAGACCCTCATCCCCCCCATAAGTGCTTATGCCTATGCAAACGCCATGGCTACAAACAATTTTGCACGCCTCTTTGGGAAGGGAGGCACCGATGAAAAATAACTGACGAGGCAATTCTTGTAGAAATTTGTACAAGCGAGTAGAAGTTAGCTGAAACAGTTCATTGATGTGCCGCAGCACGGTGGGACAACTCCTTGGACTCACCTCCATTTGCCACTCCGGCATGAAGTCGGCTGAGTGTCGGACACGCTCAAATATTGCCTGGATTTGTGGACTGACCAGCGTGTTGTCTGAAAAGAAGCAAAAGGATATGTAGAAGAAGCAATCTATACAAATACAGTGGAATCTCGTTGATACGATTCTGTATAATATGTCTTTCGGCCTAATACGCTTTTCTTTTTATTCCCAGCCAATTTATTTATTCATTTGATTTGCATAAATAGATACACAAGGACACAGAGAAAAGAGGGAGAGAGCAAGTTGGCAACTGCCACCTACTGGGGCACAACGCCTGCCTACTCATTGGGGAGGCAATGTCCCATGGAAATAATGCATTTTCATGCGTTTAATACAATCACATTTTTGCACAGCATTGGATAATACGATTGCAAAAGCATATCTTGACCGATACAACTAGAAATCCTACATTTATTCTTTGGTATACTCTCAAACTACGTTCCAACAAGCCACGATCTGCATGTTGCAGAGCCGCCAAGGCCACAGCAGCATCGGTCTTGTGGCGAAAAGATCGATGGCAGGCTTGGCCGCTGCGCCGAATGATGAAAAGAAGAAAGTGCAGCGCAAATTGACTACCTACTTCAATGTTGCTCAATGAAAGTGCGTTGCTGATGGGGTATGCATAGTTTCCTCATAATTTTAACCTCTTTGGTTAATACGATTTTTGCAAAATACGTTTTATTTTCCAGTTCCTGTGAAAAAAAAAAACATATCAATGACACTCCATTGCACTACTACACTATTATTACTACTTAGGGGCAGGGACTGAATCGTTTTTTTAGCTGTTCTTAAAAGATAACCATTTCTACGAGGACAGGGAAAAAAAAATTCAAGACAAGGCATGTTAATGTGGGCACTCCCAAGTACTACTTTTACAGTGCCATATATATCATCTGTTAAGCTGTTCTTTGCCTAAAGGATGTTGTCATGGATGAATCGATCATTGAAATTCACAGTACATCAGATCACTTCGCAACCAGTTTCAGCAACCTCAACATGCCTTTCTCACCACACCTTAGTGAGACCCGTCTTTACCTGTAAACAAACTTCACTCAGCTCTCAAGCTGTCAACAAGCAGGTTTCTCTCATCTAATAAACCAAGCTCCCAACGTGTCAATTTAATCAGCGACATAAAATGGACCGAAGATACTTTGTTACTGCCAGGCAATTTGCTATCACTGTCTACGTTGTATTTCACATCAAAATGCTCAACAGCGATTTGGGTTTTGACCATATGATGAATTCCTTCAGAGAGAATTCCTCCACATATCATAAATCCCTTTGGTAACGTGCAATCTGCGAGCCTAAATTGCCCTTTGCTCTGTCATAGAAATGCACATACAGTTCTGGCTCTGAGCGATTCATAAGATTATATCTAGGCATGTGCAAATATTCGAGCACATTGAATATTCAAACAAATATTACAGTATTTGAATTCGGGAATTCGGTTCAACACGAATTTAAAATATTCGAAGTTTCGAAGTATTCGAAATGTACAAATAGGCGTATATTAGAACACATGTAACTACCTGTAAATGTGGTTTCACTGCAGCGGAGGAGTGATATGCCGTGAAAACACTCATCCAGGAAAAATCCGCACTGCCACGAAGCCCCACTTCAATTAAATTAACATATTACCCTCACATCGATTCATCATTTTTTAAGTTTAAAAGCTTGTTATACGGGCTTACATGTATGGCATGTACAGTGAAACCTCGGTGATACGAATCTCGCTGGGCTACCAAAAATATTCGTATCATCCGAAATTCGTATCACCAGAAAACATATAAAATTAGTATGCGGCAAAAGAAAGTTGGCATACGTTTTGATTCAGTGTTTTTCAGGGCCGCAGCGACGTCATGAACAGCTCTGAATGGTTGGCAGTAAAGTTTTTAAACTACAACGATCATACTTGTACTCGTATATAAGGTGCACGCGCGCGTGTGTAATTAATGAACCAGATGTGTTGTGCCCCGAAACCGCTAGTAGCCCCTTCCTAATCTTACTACGCTTTTCTGCATGACACCAAAGTACTGCGGCGAAAGTGACTTAAGAAGCGCTTTGCACACGATAGATGGAGGCCAAGCTCCTTCAAGACCGTCCGCTTCGTCTCTTGGGGTCTTCGTCCACCTTTAATGGGACTTCATGGCGGACCCGCAGCCCAAGTTTCAGTCTTGTTTCATAGAACGTCTGATTGTGGGGACATGGCTTGCATCGACGTGGCAGGCACGTGTTAACACAGTACAAAGACGCTGCTGCCTCCAGCACAGGAGCACGCGTCGAAAAAAAAAAATGAAAGCGCGACGACAACGTCATCTGTAACCTAAACGCGAAGGCGCCTAAAGGCCTCCAATATTCGCGTGCACTATCTCGGAGGCAACGACGCAACGTTGATGGTCGTGCATGCCCGCGCCCGCGCATGACTGCCGCGTCTTCCGCGACAGCGCGGGCCGCACCTGTTCGTACCTGTGCGCTAGCGTACGTTCGTATCAAACGTTGCGGGGTGCAAATCGGTTCGCAACAACCGTACTCAAATACATTGCAGGCTAATCGGCCTTGGCCGGGACCACAGAAGAATTCGTATCACCCAGAAATTCGTACGAGCCGTGATCGTATCACCGAGGTTTTACTGTATATGCTCTATGTATAGCAAATTTTAAAATGTAATGGATTTTGTGGGTTGTCACTTGCATTCTACTGAAATTCAAATCCTGCAACTATTCAAAGTTCCTTCCACTTCACTTCGAACCAAAAAGAATGGCATTTGCACATGCCTTTTTCCAGTTTTAAAAAATATTATGCAGGTTAGTTGGGTCACAAAAAATATGCTCATTTTTTTTTATAATATGCATTATATACTACTCGAATTATTCGATTTGAAATTATTCAAGAAAATCACTATTCGCTTTGCACCTAAAACTCAGTATTCGCACATCCCTAGCTATATCGTCTCACATTGGCTCAAAACACCAACTTTATGGAATTCCACCTCACAAACAGAGCTGAATGGTGCACTAAAGAGCGCTCGAAATATGCAAATGAAAAAAAAAAGAAGAAGAAAAACGAAGCAGCAGCACCCACCCTGAATACTGAGGATTTGACCGATCTTGAGCGCGGCTCCACGAACCTTGCAGAGAGTATCGACGATGCGGCTGATGTTGGCCTGAGTCAGGAACGGGTTGTCGGCACTCAACACCGCAGAGCCCATGCCCGTCTTGGGGTCCGTCATGCCCAGAGTCCGTCGGGTCATCTCCGCGAGCGCGCCCAGGCCCAGCCCGGCAGCGAGACCTAGTCGTTATTTGCAACAGGGAAGAGGGGGCGAAAGGTAAAGCGAATGAATGAACTCTGCTGCAAAGGTAGCGTAAGTTATATTACGAGATGAACCTCAAGAACATAGATCATGGTCTGGTTGCAACCCATGACTCCATTCTTTTGGTCATGACAAATGAGGCAAAATGAACAAAATGTAGCGAAAAGTGTTTGGACTGAGCATCTTATTGAACAATAGGGGAGATAAACTTAATTTTAAAAAAATTGGAGAAGCTTGCACTAAGCCAGGCAAGGCTTGAGACAGCGAAACTGGACGAAATCTGACGACTAATCTGGTTGCTCCTAGGTTGTTTCTAGACCCTAGCTAGGAGATGCAGGTTCTTTCTAGGTCGCTTGTAGATCGTTACTAGGCTTTAGCTAGGTTGTTTCTAGTTAAACCACAGACAGTCACAGACACGACACGGATGTCCAAACTCCAGAAACAGAGCCTCGCGCTAAAACCCAGCGTTCACACCTCTCAGAGATCTACTGGCTGCTTATTCTAGTGTAGTTGTAGCTAGGTTGTCGATAGAGTGGGCCGGCCGCTTGTCGAGTTTACTCTTTGGGATCGCTTCTTTCCGCATACTCGTTTGATGACGATATAGTTTTATTCTTCATTTTTAGTGAACCGGTGGTGAGTAGTGGGATTTACCCAATTTCTGTGGCGCATACTCGATTATGATGATGATAGTTTTCGCGTAGGCCGCACGAATTACGGCTAGCCTTAACAGCTTTGCTGTTAAAAAAAGTAATCTTTGTGTGAGCCTTGCTCGTTTATATCAACTGGGCCTCAAGTAAAGGAAATAAGTCCAATAGTATAGACTCTTCGCATGTCTTACATTTAGGCATTTATCCAAGATCCTGGTTCTGGGGAGGGGGTTTCCTAATCGTGGGTGCACGTGTAATCGACACACACTCCCACGGTGTTGGGGTATATAAATTTCAGCTTATGTGGGCCACCACCAGTAATGCTGTACTGTAACGTGCAGCTGTTCCAGTGATGCAGTCCAGTTCTTCAAGCTATTGAGAGGATAGGATGTTCGGTTGGCCCAATCCACTCTCACAGTGCTGTTCAATATCATCATAAGGTGTAAGTGTCAGCAGTGACTGAAGAATTGGTGGTGCGTCCTTTCCAGCGTGAGAGTGTATGTGTGACTTACGCAGAATTAGCTAGGAATAAACACATTCTGATAAACATCAAAGAAAGCCTTTACTTATCAACAATTCCCATATGTGCATGACATCTCATGATTCTTCTTGTTTTTGCAATATGAATAACACTTACTCCAGCGTATAGCAAATGTGGGGCATAATGAAGGCATTTATGTGCCAGAAACTTGTTACAGCAATGTAATTTTCATGCCAGAGGCATAAAAATAGCTTTGTAGTAACAGTACACCACTGCAGCAGTTGCTTAAACAAAATGTTGCATATCCTTTAGAATTGCTACACCGGGAAAATATGTACAAGTATGTACAAAATATGTACCTCCGTATGACATGAGCCTTCCGACTCTTGAAGCGGGTACTTTCGAGGCCTTGGAGTGCTCGGTCAGCTGTAAGAGAAATCGTCAGATTCTAGTAAAGTCGCAAGGCAGTATAACATTGCTATACTCACACTCTTACAAAACATGCAGGGCAAAGTTGTAACAAGAATAACAACAGGTCACCACGGATTAGAGATCAGTGGAATTGACTAGAACAGCATGTTGCACACGATGCAATAACACTGTTCTGCCCGTCACAGTAAAAACTTCAGAAATCTCAGTTAGGACTAGCTTATGCCCGAGAATTCCCCAACGCAAATTATGCGAGGAATGCATTGCCGATTCCACTGTGCAAAACGCGGCCACACAGAACCACAATTATCATCTCAGCCACCGTCATAAAAGGGCCCTCACTGTGCAATTTATTTTAAGGTGATGTTTTCTTTGTGGAGCTGGGGAGCTATTGATGGTTTGTTCTGTGGATAGCTTAGGCCATACTACTGATGTCACTTTTGAAAAAAAAAAATCTTTCTTTCGTGAAAAGGAAGGCTACTATTCACCGAAGTGTAGCATGCGACCTTAAAGGCCAACTCCGGCGATTTTTTGGCCATGTCAAAGTAATGGTGCTTTTATGTTCCTGAGACGCTCCTGTTACGGGCCCGATAGCAGAAATACTCGGCAAATTCGAGAATAATTTTAAATAAGCAAAAAAGCGCAACACCGAAACCGAAACCCAACCGAGTGTGCTGTCTACGTATGACGTAGACGTTGTTACGAACGAACCGGAAGTCGTGCAAGGCATGCCGGTCACGCCGGCGCCGAGTATGAAAACTGCGACAGCCGGGACGACCAGCGAAGCGCCGGCCAAACCAACGCTTTCTGTCGCCTTGTGCACAGCAGACGCTCGCTGTAGCGGCCGAAGCGCCGAAGTTATCGGTGCCCTCGGCTGCGTCACTTCCGCCGCCTTCCCAATACTGACGTCACAGATGCAATGTTGCCAATAATTGTGGGAAGCCAGGAGGGCGTTTGCAGACAATCTTTAAAATTCCCTTGCAAACAATCTGCGCATGTCTCAAGCCTGTAATTTGGCATAAATGACGGAAACGTGCAAAGGAATGTGCCCAGCGAATTTCATTGAGATCCATCGACCTCGAAAAATCGCCGGAGTTGGCCTTTAACATTAGGCTTTGTGGCTTTGCATACTGTGCAATGAATCTTCAATTTTCCCTTTCTCTACCTTGCAAGCTAGAGCAGAATTTATTTATTTGTATATACACATATATTTATTTGTATATAGACACAAGCATAGTCATTACATCGAGCCTGTATTCGCAAGAACTAACTTGTATAAATATTCATTCTTCCGACGAACAATCACAGAGTGGAATTCATTACCATCCACATCACCCATGCTACGTAGTAATGTTTGATTTTTTTCCCTTTTGTGTGTTTCTTTATGTACACCCTCTCCTGCTTGGACTACTGTCTGCAGTATTGTACAAAATAAATAAAAATAAAAATACTTCAGCCAAACATTTGGCTCCGGCAGGAGTAGGAAAAGTGCAACAAATTTTTACACAAACATTACAGCTGCTCAGTAGCAGTCAGAAATTCATTTAAAGGGCATTCACATACATTCCCGGGCAAGGCATTTCAGCACAGATTTGTTTGAAGGAAAAAACAGTACAAGAAGATGTCTGGACAAGAACTACTATAATGAACAATATTTAGAACATGATATTGTGAAATATTTGAGTGCACTGGAAATGAAATATAATCCTGCGAACAATGTGGAGAATTTATGCAACTGAGCAAAAATTCCAAACAATCAGAGTGGTGACGTTTGTGCAGCATGGCTAGATTCAGGTTAGAAAAGTTAGAAGGGGATGAAAAAATATCTCTCATAACGAGAAATAAACCGAACTGCTTTTTTCTGTGCTGATTCTAACAACTCGAGGTCATTTTTATGATTAGGATCCACAATCAACAAGAAGTTTTCTTTGTGTGGCTGAGAAGAGGCTTAGATGCCACACGTCGCGGTGCTTGGATTGTAGTGAAAAGGGTGTGGTCAGTGAGACGAAGAGGAGAGCGATTGGTTGGTACAAGCGACAATATCATTAGGCCACAAAAGCAGAGTGGAAGTGAAAGCTTTCTTTGAACTGTTTCTCACAATGCATGAGATCTCTCTGATCCTGCTTTGGGTCAAGTTCTTCTTGATAGCTGTGTACACATTTATGAATGCATTGTAAAAACTCACCATTGGTTTATGACTTGGCATTGCAAAACGTGGTTTCGAGGGTGCACTCTCAAAAGAGGCGGGTCGTTGCTGTCTCCACTGAGCGCCTTGCCTTTGTTCTATTGTTGCACTCGGCTTTGGCGGCGAAAGGGGACTGTCCAGAGTGGACGAAGTGATGCCTCTTGCAGTTGGACCGGGCGTTACGTTGGCCTGGCTGTACGCGGTGGGTGTTTCCACCACGGTGCCAGCCGCCGCACTCACGCTCTCGGCATGCTTAGTGTAGTTCGTGGAGGCTTCCGGTGCGGTGCGTGACGGCGCGTAGCTGAGGTGTGTTTCGTCTTCTAAGCCGTCCCACGAAGGCTTTTGGGGTGCTTCCGCTGCATGGACGTCTTGCTGCCGAGCGTGCTGGAGTGCGTGCACCGAAAACTGCTTGATGCCCTCAGGTATCATGGACAACCTCTGGGCGGTCTCGGAGGCGGCTTTCGCAGCTTCCAACTGCAAGAAGGAACAAGTATGAGTAAACTTCAACAGGATTGTTGAGGTACTTAATTGAAGATGCTTAGTGCAAAAAGAACCTGTCAATCAAAGAATATTGTCCGAGCTAATGTTTCAACAAGGGAACTTATCTTCGTCAGGACAGCAACCAGTTCCCTCAGAAGCATTTTTATGCACTTCTAGCTCCCTATCCTTCACTATCAATGGGCGAGGAGGACCACTGAAAATAGTGTGCTGTGAGCGAGGAGTATATAAAAGAAAGCATGCCCCAACGAAGCCATATCTCCCGGTAAGACGACTTCTTATCACTTCATGGCATTGTGTTTCACAAGCAACACTGACTTAATCTCCGAGTATCAAACTGTACTATTGAACGCTTTGTACATTCTCCATTTCTTTTCTCTATAGTAATCATTGCCTATCACATTATTCTACAATCACTCTTTCCCAAGCCCAGATTAGCTAGCCAGAGAAATCTATCATAGGCCCACCTCCCTATGTTCACCCACACGTCAGTAAATTCTCGCTGTGTTGGAACACCTGCATACGTACATGCTGTGTTGACAGAGTGAACACAGCTACTGTGCCCTGTGTTCCCTCTGTCCGTCTTCGTCAAGTGTGCACTGTTTTCGCCTCGTTATGATCAACCAACTAGCTCGAGATGTGTTATTCTCTTCTCCTGTGCACGTGAATTGTTCACACAGCTTCGTGCGTCCGGTCGAAGTTAGCTGCTTCACCATTCTACCCCGTCTTCTCTTAAGTACAAAGACTCCACCATGGATAAAAAGCTTCACACAGAATCTACTTTGGGGGCTGTCCAAGTGATGCGTAAGCATACAGTTTTTCTGTAGGAAACTTTGGTGGTTGCAGTCTTCCCTGGAATGTTGTAAATCAACAATGTTTTGGGAAGACTCGGATATGGGATATGCAATGTTGTTGTATATCAACTTTTGGTACTTTTAAGCGGTCTTTGTCTTTAGTGATAATAGCAACAACGCATTCAAAGTTCGAGTCGTTGGGAAGGCATATCTGCTAGCTGCCTAAATAATTACTGACGCAGAGCACCTTCTGACCATCCAAACATGCAAATGACGGCTGTCTGAATGGCAGGCTACTGTGCCAAGTTGTGCAAGCTAGTGAGTGAACGATGGTGAGTGAAGTGGCGATATTTCCCATGGGACACTTCCAGAAGCACTCTTAGTGTGTTTGCTATCCTGAATACCAAAACCACAAACCATACATCAAGGTTAGAACATGCCGCTCACATCTTAGGGATGCTTGGCTTCGACGAGACCTCTGGAAAGATACATGCACTGTAAGCAGTCCACGGTGACACTAGAAAGTTTTAGAATAGGGTACATAAAGCTTTGCGTTCGTAGCCACTGCGCATGCGTAAGACGCTAACCTGTTGCGTACGCACGTACGACGCATGCGAAGCGGCAACGACGCACGCAAAGCTTTAGGTACCTCATTCTGGAACTGCCTACTATGTTGCACATTCATATAGTAGGCTTTTTTCATTCATCAATTCCGCAACGGTGTAATGTCTTATGAGGGGTAAGCTAATAAAATCCTTGGACATATGTTATTTCAGTAACCGCACCCGAAAAAATCATTTTTGTTTACGATTTTGGTGGTTCTTGTTTCTGAAACGCATCCATACACTTACGATCACAAACTTTCTTCATTAACTCAATCGAACAGCCCTGAACATCGGATCACATTTTCTGTAAAACGACATATGATATATGTATATTCATAACGAAAAAACATATGCGCTCACCCCCAATTTCTGAGGATTAGCCACCGCGTTGCTAACCACTTCTTCGACGTCCATGGAAAACTTCTTGGCCACAGCTCGTACGCTCGAGTTGTGCCACGACTGTCGAAGCTCCGAAGCGCCGTGTTCGCACATGGCTTTCGCCACTTTCTCGGCGCCCTTCAGGACAAGCTTGAGATCGGTGATCAGGTGGTTCGCCATTGCGCGTTTAAACGGACGAAACAGAAGAATAAAGTATCGTAAGGGTCGAACCTGTACAGCGATGCAACGCCCTACACGGGGTTGGCGTCAAATCTGTGCGCGTCTTCGCGGGAGCAGCGTCCTGGGTTTTCAGAACTAACGTCGAAACATTGATCAAGTCCTGAGAATGAATTAAACAAGTGCCACTTCGAGCGATATTTCTGAGCCGCGTTGTAGCGGCAGCAATTTTAATATGAGCATCGGAGCGAGTGCAAATTTTCGAGGCGCAATTTAGGATCGAGACCAGCCCGAACGTGCCCTCCCGTGACGTCTGCTCCAAGAATACGAAACTGTCGAGAGACAGAGCCAGTTACCAGCAAACTAAACCACAAACTTAAACAACTAACTGCGTGAAAGTACTTCTGAAAAGTTTGTTCTTCAATGAATCCAGAACGACCTTTATAATCATGTTTATTAGTGACACTTTTACAAATACAACAATAACAAATCTCGAAGGCTATGCTTTCGCTTGCCTAGAAGCTTGAAAATATACGTAATCGTCGCCATCTTTAAATAAAATTAGTCTCTTGTTGGCTCGTTGACTAGCGTCCAGGCTTGAGGTGTCGCTGTTGTCGCCATGACGAAAAAAAAAAAAATCCTGTAATGAGTAGCAGAATGGCGTGGTCTTGTTTACCGATTTTAGTCTCTCAGCACAGCTGATCGCGTTCGGATGTATTCGTACGCGATGCTAGGTTGATACAGTCGACGATGCCGTGGTTTCCCTGGTCGGACGGCATCAAGAAGCGTGCCTGCCGCTACCTGCTTCAGCGGTACGGAGGCCAGTTTCTCCAAGAAAAGCTCACCCTCGACCAGCTCTCGGTGGACCTCTACAATGGCAAGGGCCGAATCACCGACGTCTGGCTCGATGTCAAGGTGAATAACTGTTGTTGCGGGGTCACCCCGAGTTGTACGCGACTCTTTGTTCGCGATTCGCGAGGCAACATCAATCCATTGCGCCACCGGGGACTTAGATTCCGTGCCCCGTGCTTAGGGAGATCCCCAAACCCCGCATCCCTCGACGTCTGTGTGTTTCATTGTCGAGTGTTTTGGCGTGCGATCGAGCATTCCTCGCTCTGTTTAGACGGCTCATGCGTAAGAACTCCTTTCTCGGAATCTCTGGGTAGGAAGTGTTTCAGAGTCCGTAACGAAGGGTGCGAACTCTCGACTCCGGGTTGGAAGGGGGGTGCGAAAACAAACAAAAAGGCGATTGCCAAATCGTCCGCCCCAACCAAAACTCGTTCTTGGTCGATACGCACGCCCGAAACGGGCAAGCGATCGTTTTTGACGTTTTTGTTTCTCGAAACGCTCGATTCGATGGAGTTGACTAATCTCCGTTTGTTTTGCAGGCGGGGTTGTTCGTTGTATGTGTTGCCCGTTACCTGGGCGGCAACGATTCGCAGAACGAGTGGCGCGTAGGGTACGGCGGCGCTGTTCGTTGTTACGCTACAGCTGTCAGCTGTGTGCGAACCACACAAACTGCGTCGCCAGCCCCCCACGTGAATCGCGGAGTGCATGGGGAAAACACTGCCGTTGTCACCTGGCGCAGTAGTTCAAGGCTGGGCGATAATCTCAAGTGTTCCCCGACTCCGCACGACTTTCGCGACAGTGTTGATTGTTTTTTTGTTTTTTATTTTTTTTGCTTTTACGTACCATACACTACGCTATCGAATAGGTTTTTCAACTCGCGTCTCTCTGACCAACTCCTTGCTCTTGAAGACATAAACACAGGCGCGCTGTTATGTACACAAGCCTCTCTTGTTGGGCGTGTTGCCTTAAATGTAGATAAAAGGCACCAATCGCAACTTCGCTGACCCGTTATAGCGGAAAATGTTTTGTAATTCCTTTCTCTTACGCAATCGGGAAGGGCTTATCTTACGTAATCAAATCTGCGGCCGCTTATCGGTTGCCCGAGTTCGAGATTGCCTACAACCTTTCCCAGTTTAGTGTACTGTACAGAGTGCTCGCATTTCCCTGAATTGTCTACCGTCCGATTTATTTTTTGTTTAGCGGAAGCCGCTTGAAAAGGCGGAGATCCTGCAGTAAACAGCTTGCGCAAAAAACTGCTGGTGCATTGAAAATGATATACCTGTCAAACAGGTGGCCTGTGATGTAGATGCGCTCGCGTTTAACTGCTGGGCGGCAACTCGTGGATCTCTCGGACTTGAATGCGTTTTTTTTTTTTTTTGGCGGACGTCGTTTCTTTAATGATTTTGTTTTTGTGTGTGTTTGCCCACAACACGGCTCGGCGCACACAGAAGCTCAAGGACAGTATATAAAACTTCACGTAGTACTTGTTGGCCGCAATTACGTGGAGGGAAAGACGTAGACAGCCGACACAGAGTGCTTTGTGTGTTGTGTACGTCCAGCCGTACGTCAGTACTCGCGTCCTAGCAAACAAATTTGTTTGTAGAACCTTCACTAACATGGTGGCCAAGAATGAGCAGTTAACTCGATTTCGCCTTTTTTGCGTTTCTTTTAAAAATGTTAACTGCACAGAATAAACTGAACAAAGACAATGAACACACACGTGTTTCTTGTGTCTTTGTTCCATTTACTCGCTTTTAATTTTTTTTTGCGGCTAACTTAGACCAGCTTATCCGACAGTTAGTTTTGTTAAAACTGCTGCGAGCTTTATTAAGAGGGTTTCGTTAGTAAATACCAGCCTGATATGTTGTTCGTCATTGTTATTCGGCAGGAAGAAGTCTTATGGCGGGACATGTGCTTCCTTTGTTTGGTACATTTGATTCTGCGGTGCTTTCTCGTTGGACATGTTCGTTCCGCGTCTAAATTTTAGCAACGCATTGTCTCTTGCTTTCGGAACATGTCTTGGAGCATCCGTAATTTTATTCCAGTGTCGGGAAGTGCGCGTAACTGCCGTATCGTAAGCTAAAATCCTGGACAATATTACGGGTCTGGTTCTAAACCTTTACAAAAGTGCCGTGGTACGATCCACTTCTGTAGTTTGTCTGTGTAATTTATACTAACAGCCAACAGTACGACATTCTAAATCTATGGGCCAACGTGAGAACAGCGCACAGTACGGCGCGCCATAGCCGCATGCCTGCCACGTGCGAGCCTTCAGTTTAGCTTTCCGCCGTTAATCCCACGAAAATGGCGCTTCAGCGCTCCGTCAAATTCCTACATTTTGTGACATTCGCCTCTTCGTCAACTCTGCATTAAGCCAGAGGGGGCTGTCGCGCTATTTCACGCGAGATAGTTTGAAAAGCGCCGCCATTACAAGATGGTGGAATTCTAGAACAGAAGTCACTTCCGTGGGCCGTTGTTCATAACGCGCTTGTTTTAATTACCCAGTTATGAAACTGCTCTGAGTCGCGCGCCGGCCTAAAAAATTAGCAGAAGGGCGCCCAGCATTGCTTGGAAAGCCTGTATGAAAGAAAGCGCGGCTCTTCGTCCCAGCTTTTTGCACGCCCATGTGGAACCACGCGAGGTGGTTAAGTTCGAACGTTCGGGTAGGGTGGCTCTAATTCGGGGAACAGGGGATGGGGGAGAACGGGTTCTCTGAAAGGGGGGGACCTTCCTCTGTCGAGTTTTGGGTGGCGGTAGCGCTTGTTCAGGACGGTCTGCACGTCGTCGACCGGACGTCTTCGTGCGTTTTGTAAATCGTTTGCCCCACGTTGGGGTTGGCACTGCGGACGGGGTCGCAGCACAACAACACGTGCACGTCGCGTGCTTGCTTCCCGGAGTCTGTGTCGTGTGAGGAAAGGTCGACTCTGCGGAACAGGCTTTGTCTGTGGTGGCCACCGAGTGCCGCTGGAAAGAGACAGTCGGCACGACGCTTGAACGACTCGACATTTCTCTCTCTCTCTTTTCTTTTTTGTTTAGAAGTTAATAAGTTTGTTCAACTGCCCCACCTGCGAGACGTGTTACCCACCACGACCCGACAGTCGCGTGGTCAAATCCCGGCCGTGGCGGCCGTAGATGGAAGCGAGAATGCTAGAGGCCCGTGTACATAGATTTTGGTGCACGTTAAAGAACACCAGATGGTCAAAATTTCCGTAGCCCCCCACTACGGCGTCTCTCATAATCATATCGTGCTTTTGGGATACGGTGTGCACTCTAGAGCTGTTCACGGGCCATATTTCCGAGCCCGAGCCCGGCCCGGGCCCGCTGACTGTCGAAGGCCCGTCCGAGCCCGACGGCAAAGGGCTGCGAGCCCGCCCGGCCCGGCCCGACGTACGAAAACACAATCCCGGGCCGTGCCCGGCCCGGCTTTTTGAAGGTTCGCTGCCAAAACAAAACATCGTTTTCCCGTAATTTGGAAACTTTATTACACAGATTACAAATTGTCGTGCAAAGACAGCGAGCAAGTAGACGTCCTCATGCCAGCAACAATGGAGTTCGCTCGCCAAAGCCGTCACGTGTATGTGGCATGCCCATGCCATGGCCCATGCAAGCGTCAGCTTGCACGAAGGCGATCTACGTCGGGTCGCTCGTCGCTGTCGCGTGCATTTTCATTCATATAGAATTTGGCCTTAAATCTAACGCGAACAGTCGCGTGGCGCCGTCACTAGCTCAGGTGGTGTAACTTCTCTGTTTGTCGGAGTGCAACAGAGGCACTGCTTTACCTGCTCCCCTTTTGTTTAAAGTAGCGAATGGAAAGGAAAAGCGGTAAAGGGCGGTCGCGGAAAAGGCGCTGTATGCGTGCTGGAAAACAATTCCCGCTCATTCTCAATATTTCGGGCTTGAGTCGGGCTTTGCGCCGGGCCCGAGCCCGGCCCGATAAAACTCCAAGTAGCCCGAGCCCGGCCCGAGGTGAAAATACGTCGGCCCGCCCGTGCCCGGCCCGCGGGCCGGGTCGGCCTCGGGCTTTCGGGCTACCCGGAGCCCGTGCACACCTCTAGTGCACTCTTCTTCGGATGATTCTCAGTATTGAAGAGAAAAATGACTTTTCTCGCGTTCACTAACTAACTAGATGGCTTAAAGGGGCCTGTTTTTTTGTTTTTTTTAATTTTTATATATTCTAGATGCACAGCTACGTAAGGCCAACAGATCATGAATCCAAGAAAAGCCCAGGAGCACGCCCGCTCAGCGGAAACGCGCTTCCATCCAGCGGCCCTGACAGGAGCAGCCATTTTGCAGGTTTTTTTTTTTTTATCGAAGTGGACGAAGAATAATAATACAGTCGCAGCCGATGGGGACCCAACCCACAAACTTCGCATTACGCGTGCGATGCTCTAGCAGCTGTGCTGCAGCGGCGGTCGTTTTTTGGTATTTAATAATATTGCTCTCTCATAATTCCCAGAGCAAAGCTCTTGCCGCGAGGAGACGTTTGGCAAGCCAGAAATCTCTCAAAACGAGTTTTAAGCCCTTAGATCGCCGTATCTTCGTAGATTTCGATGGCCACTGCTCGAGCTTACGTAGCTCTTTATGGATAAAAAAAATTACTGCGTCACAATAAGGAAGCCAGCCAGCCAAAACACGAAAGATAAACTGAAATTAGTGAGGTTACACACGCACTGGTTGTGTGATTGGTTCGACGCGAATTCACGTATTATGAGGCTTGCCGTAGTGGAGGGCTCCGGTTAATTTTTTACCATCTGGGATTATTTAACGTGCGCCTAAGTTAAGTACGCGGGTGTCCTTGCATTTTGCCCACGTCGGCATGCCTTGCCGTGGCTGGGAATCGAACCCGCGTCCTCGATAAGATTGAAACTTTGATCTGTCTTGCAACATTACCAAATAGTGATCTCAAAAGAATGTTCATTAGGCTAAACTGATTTAGTGTTTCACTTTCAATGTCCCTTCAGGTCACGTAAGCTAGGACGTTATTATTTCCGAGGGGGGGAGGTGGTGTCAAATTTCTCGTTATGCGTTAGCGTGTGCGTGATGAATAAGAATGCTAAATGAATGGCTTAGCGATGCGCTTATGGTAGGGAAATGCTACAAAGAACATACTGCACTATTGATGGCTCATTGACGCGTCAGTGAGCCATCAATAAATTCATCTCCTGCTGAAATCGATTTCGTGATGGACGGGACATATTCGGGGTCAAGTGCACTATCTCTTTCCGCGTGCCCCTTGAATTTTATTTATGCCGACTATACGCATGAACAATTAACCAATTGAAGTTTTCGCTCGTTGTGTTAAACTGTGCCCTGTGTTCTTTGTAGTGTTACCCTACCACCATAAGCGCATCGCCAAGCCAGCATGCACCAACTAGCATAGGCGTGCGCAGGGGGGGGGGGGGGGGGGGCAAGGGGGCGAGAAGAGGGGCGCAAAGGCAGCCGCATACATTGACATAATAGGGAGGGGGGCGCTGCGACGAACCTTCGCCCCCCCCTGAAGGGGAACCCTGCGCACGCTTATGCCAACTAGCCCTTTTCGTCGCATTAATACTGTAAAATCTCGGAAAGCCCCCCCTCCCCCCGCGCTTCACCCCGGCGTGTAAAAGAGCGCGTAGAACGTGTGTCATTTTGCCCCCCCCAAAATAATCATCTAGTTTTGCTTGCATTTCCTTTCTTCGGCGCTCGCCACTTTCCTGTCGAGAATGTTGTGTCACGCTGATGGCGCGCAGGCTGTTCGTGATCTGGAAGTATACACTCTTAAGAAAAAAGCGAGTATTTCGGGAGTATTTCTGCCACGCAGCAGTAATCGTCATCTGGCTTGCTCGCTTTTCCTTTCTTGAAAACCCGGATCTCGCCACTTTGCTATCAAGAATGCCATGCCACGCTGATAACGCGCGCGCCGTTCGTGACAGGGAAGCGCCGGGACCGCGGTGATAACGCGAGGAAAGTACGCGAAGTGCATGACGATTATCGTTGTGTGGCAGAAATACTCCCCAAATACTCGATTTTTTCTTCGAGTGTAAGAAAAAAATCGAGTATTTGGAGAGCATTTCTGCCACACACCGGTAATCGTCATCTGGTTTGCTCGCGTTTCCTATCTTGAAAACCCGGCGCTCGTCACTTTCCTATATCAAGAATGCGATGTCACTGATAACGCGCGCGCTGTTCGGTTACGGAGAAGTGCCGGGACCGCGGTGATAACGTGAGGTGGATGACGATTATATAGTTGTGCGGCAGAAATACTCCCCAAATACTCGATTTTTTCTTAGAGTGTACTGGGCGTGCGGCGTTCGTGCAAGGAAATTCACGCGAGGTAGATGACGATTATCGTTGTGGCCCAGGAAGACACCCTTCTTACTCGATCTTTTTTTTTTTTTTAGCGTACATACGGCAAATACCGAAATTAGGATCTCTCAGTAGGGGGGACATCCGTCATTAAAAAAAAAACACGATTATATATATATATATATATATATATATATATATATATATATATATATATATATATAGCTTAGAAACAGGCTTGGTTATGTTACGCCACGGTGATGGAAGTACCGGGTGCACGGCGATAACGCGCAAGGCAAGCACGCGAGCGAGTTGGGTCGCCGAAAGACGCCCTAAGTACGCCATTTCTTCAAAGGGTGTACTTCGGGCGTCTTTCTTGTCCCGCAACAATAATTATCCATCTCGCGTGCCTTTCCTTGCATTATCGCCACGCGCCGACTACTTGGAGGTCACAAACTGCGTACGCGCTATCAGCGCGACAGCATTCCTAATAGGAAAGTGGCAAGCGCCCGAGTTTTCAAGAAAGGAAACGCAAGCGAGCAGGGGCGTAGCCAGAAATTTTTTCCCGGGGGGGGGGGGGGGGTCAACCATACTTTATGTATGTTCGTGCGTGCGTTTGTATGTGTGCGTGTATATATACGCAAGCAAAACAAAAAAAATTCTGGGGGTGGGGGTTGAACCTCCCCCCCCCCCCCCTGGCTACACCTCTGCAAGCAAGCCAGATTAGATCAGTGTTGTGAGACAGAAAGACACCATAAACACGCCCCCTATTTTCGTTTTAGGTGTAGAGTTTGTGTGGGTCTTTTCTCTTGCAGCCGCGTTTGCGGCTTTTCTCGCAGATATGCTGTCCCGCAAAAACACACGTGAAGTTCATAATATGAAAGTCACGCATGATTATTTCAGTTGTTACCACCTTGATTAAGGGCACGGCCGCCTGGATGGGGGCGTGCAACACCGCCGCGCGCGCCGATGATCCAGGCGGCCGTGTTAAGGGCCTGGGGGCATTGCATAAAGGAAGTGGTGGGTTGTATTCTTACACAGGTAGAATATAGTTATACAAGTTTTAAAAATTGTGGGCAGCTTGCACTAGCGGTACAAGGCTGGACCAACAGCAGAGCTTGTGGCAGACCTAGATTAGTAGCAAGGTCTTAATTGACATGGTCATAATTACCAAGGATATTATTAGCAAGATCTTAATTAGTAGTGTCTTAATGCATGATCATAATTAGCATGGTCTTAATTAGCAGAGGTCCTCTTTCTCTATGTCTCTCTCTCTTCTGTTTATCTGTTCTGTGCTTGTCTTGTTTTCTTTGGAAGGCCCACACATGGTAAGAATGCCTACATTGCACATCCATCGTGTCAACCTCAGTGGGTGCGCTGGCCACAAGCCTTATTATCCGCCAAATTACCAGGCGACGTATATAATTTTATACTATAACTGTCCTCACTTCTCTAATGTACATCGCCAAGAGCAAACTGTATTTATAGTCAATCCTAAGATGAAGAAGGGCACAAGGAGAGTGCGTGCCGGCCAAGTTATTGTGCCGCACATGCTAGGCGCAGCTTAGTAGTTTTCTGTTCACGCCTAAGGGTGCAAGGAAAAGCTTAAGCAGTCCCGCTGTTAAAAAAAAAAGAAAACACAGGAAGAAACTCTATTGGTTTAGTTATTCCAACAGCAGACAATAAAGGGACAGTGCAAAAAAAGTAAACAAAAACAAGTGTGTTGTTTTTAAGGAATTGCACAATAGGGTCTGGGGTGCAGCCTGATCCTGGTGACCAGAGCCAGTGATGCACTCCCTTCTCCAGAGCAGGATTGACTGCCCTGGTGCAGTAATTAGCCACTAACGACTATACAAATGTGCAAATTAAAATGTATAATTACATGATTGTATAGTATTGCAATTAGTATTAATTGACAGCACTTTGGAAGAAAAATAGAAAACAGTTTATGCAGTAAAAGCATGACTGATGAGGCCGGACGTGATTGATCGAGGACATGGATCTGTGCCCCTAATGATGCAAATGTTTCCGAATGGAGGGTATATGTTTATTTAATTAATGTAAAAAAGGGCAAAAATCTTGCATCACTATCAGATTTGCACATATTATAAATGGCATTAACGAGACTCAGGTTGGGCACGCAAGCAAGCGTTTACCCAGGATTCTGCTTTGGGTGGTGTCATGTTTTTCCAGGATAGAGAGGAGGTATAACAGAGAGAAAAGGAGAGGCCAGCTCTAGAGATAAGTACTGATACACAATCAAGTGCCAGGTTTGGTTACCTCCTTTTCCATTAGAAAACCCAGTACGTGCCCACTGTGGATGGGAATCGAACCCAGTACCTCCTGCATTGGAGGCCACCACTGATGTCTCTGGCCAGCGGAACTGGCATCTAGTCGCTCAGAACATTGAGCCTTCATGTCGTGAAAAAGCTGTCACGTCAGTACTCACCTAATGCCACTTGTTCAAGGTCTGTGACTGTGCGAGCATTGATCTTTGCAGGGCCTCAATGAGCTGGGTGAAAAGTTCAACCTGCCTGTCCGGTTTGTGGAGGGCTACATCACGTCCATCGAGGTGGCCATCCCGTGGTCCAAGCCGCTCACGGACAACAGCTTTGTCGAGGTTGATGGCCTCATGCTTACCGTACAGCCCAAAGAAAGAATCGACGACGGTGAGGATCGCCTGCTTTGCTGTGGCTGCATTTCATGCATGATCGTCTTGCTGGGTGCTCTATCGTCCAACATAAAGAGCTGTTATGTAGTGTTCTGCACCAGTTAATATGTGGACATAACTCGCCGTGGTGGTCTAGTGGTTGTGCTGCTTCAAGTGCTCACTCAAAGGTCTTGTGGCAGTCGCATTTTGATGGAAGCGAAATGGTAGAGGCCAGTGTCCTTAGATTTAGGTGCACGTTGAAGAAATTTGCGGAACCCTCCACTATGGCATTCCTTATAATCATATCAGTGGTTTTGAGATGTTAAACCCCAACAATTATTATATTATATGTGGAGATACATGTGAGGTAGCATAAAATAGGCTGGTCTAATGCCTTTTACACGTGTAGATTTGTGTTACGTTGAAGCTTATTAAATTGAATTCTAGGATATTGGTGTTTAAACATTTGCCTGGAGCACATTCCTGGAGCATTAGACTTATGGGAAACCAGCTTAACTGCTAATTTTGATAAGGAAAACTTTGAAGCCCACCACTGACGTCTTTGCTGAGCGATGGGCCCAGATAGGCTGGCATGGAAGATCCACATGGGAAGTAAAAGATATCGGTGACAATGGCTGTTGACGATGGCACTGAAAAAAAGCAAGGCTCTCGCCTAACACTAACTATGATTATAAGTGCCCCTGTAGTGCTGATCAGTGGGATGAAGGCCATTGCACAGCAGTGTCTTCACGCGTGACGGCTAATAGTTCTCTGAATGCTTTTGTAAACATTTTTTTTTTGTTTTATTAAGAGGGTACTTACTAATGTTTCACAAGCTAGGTATTTCAGTCTTCATGACAGCGTCCCTACATACTACACCATGTTTTTCTGAAGGCACCCCCTTAATTTGTAAGAACTTTTTTCTTGCGGCGGGAAATTTTTTTTATAGAGCTGCAAGAAAATATGCACAGTACCTGTATTGTGCATATTCTACTAATTGTTGCCTGCAACAGCCGCAAATTTAATGATCTCAAATACATAATAAATAGTCTCGTGTTCTTCAGTTTTGTGTGTTCATAGGTGTGGCATTATTTCTTGTATAAAGTGAAGTGCTAGATCTTTGTCACGAGCGTTGTATTTGGAATCGTTGCCAGTCCTATGCAGCACATAAAAATTCAAAATAGCTGTGCCCCTCCCCCCCTCTCTCTCTGACATTCAGACACACCCCCTAACTTCAATTCCTGGGGAAACCCCTGGTGCAAGTTTCCACGGTACCGAGTAGCAAAAGTTGAGTAAGTCCAATAGTAATCCAAACCTGCAAGCATTCGAGTGTACAGCAGCACTCACAAGCCACGAGAGAAGAGCTTTAAGTGGACGTCACCGAATCTTCCGTGTGTTGTGTGACCCTGCACATCCATTAACTGAAAGTTTTCGGTTTCGGATCAAAGCCTCGCTCGTTACAGCTTCGTCTCTCCTCGCAGCATCCATGTTTGAACCAATGTGGGGCAGCATGATGTCGAGCATGCAGCTGGCCGAGGAGTACCTCAAGCAGGAGCCCCTGGATGCCGAGAAGGAGGCGCCCGCAACCGCCGAACCCTTCACTGGACTTGAGCAGTTTGCTCAGGCCATCGAGACTGGTGAGTGACAGTCGAACCCCTGAATAACGAAGTCACCGGGGAAGCGGTTTTTCTTCGTTCTCGTGCGAATTTCGTTTTAGCGAAAGTAGAAAAATATGCACACAAATTGCTTCGCACAACCAAAACTTATTTGAAGAAATAGCTGATCTTGAGCTCTTTGACGTTGCTTTGAAAGAGCTTGACGGCTCAAGCCTCGCAGCTTTTTTCTGCCTCTTGCAGCTTCGGCGATGATCCAAGACTTCTTCTAAAGCATCAGAAACATAAGCGTTTTGATAGGGTTGCCATCTTTCTGAAAGGCCAAACAACTCTGCACGTAAGCAAAGTGCGGGAGATCTCTGTATGCAGTCGGAGAGACACGCGGCAGCAAGAAGTTAGGCATCCTACAAAATGTCTGTCGGCGTGATGGTAACTTTCGTGGGTGTCGTCACTTCAAATGTCATGTGCCGACGTAGTTGCCCTCAGAGGCATTAGCAAAAAGCTGTTTCTCAGTGAAAAAAAAAAAAGAAGTCTTGTTGCTAGTATCGTCATTATCCGATCGAACGTAAACGGCAATGTTCGCACCGATGCTTGTTGGTGGAAATGTATGTGTCTGTCTTGTCGAATGACCGGTGCTGCAGTTTTCGAACTTCTGGGTTCCCAGCTAGCTCATGGGATGAAAAAAGTGTTGCAGATCACTACCTGAAACTTTTGTTGTTGTGGGTGTGCTTTTTGAAATCTCTTTGCTGTCGTGAGGGGGCAAATGCATTTAAGTCTGTGGACGTTTGCTGGGGATGTAAGATTTCTTCATTGCCGCGAGGATTTCTTTCTTGCGGGCTTCCATTATTGAAGAGTTCAACTGTATATCGAATCTGAAGGGGATCGCGAAATAGTTGTGTAGATAATTAATTTGATATAAAAATATTTTATCTACAGTTGGAACCCCTTTATAAGAGACATGCACCAGGGAGCAGTTTTTGTCTCTTATAGGAGATGTCTATTATAAGCAGGGTACCATGTTCTCAATTTCTGATCAACACCTATTTCGATGTAGGCACGCCGTTGTCTCTTATACAAAAATATGTTTCAGTATACAGTATAACCTCGTTACAACGGATCTGTTTATAACATACATTCGGATATTACATACCAATTTGCGGCATTACGCCGACCTCCGTATTTGTTCCACTGATTGAGCTTCGTTTACAACGGATTCTGGTACAACGGACATTCGGATATACAGTAGACTCCCGTTAAGACGAACTCGAAGGGACCGCGGTCATCTGTTCGTCTTATCAGGAGTTCGGCTTATCAGAAGTGCCCCCAAAAAGAGAGATGCTAACATGCCAAGTGCATCCAAATATGTTACTTGAAACACTGAACGCAGTAGACTTACAATGTGGGGCAAAAAGACAAGAAAACGCATTTATTTGGCTCATCTAGATAAAGACTATGCCTTCAAGCAGAGTATTTACAAGAATCTTACGAGCACCCGATTTCGCGCGTTCAAAAATAAAAATGCTCGTGAAGATATTTGCTACCACATTTTAATGATAAAACTGTAACACGCTCCTATGTTGACGATTAGAAAAAAAAAATTAAGAGACAAGCACAATTTTCCTTCAAAGAATGTAAAATTTATTGTCCTGGCAGTTCGTTTTCTTCTGTGAGCCTGTTTTGTTGGCTCTAAGATCTCTTCTGGATACGCCTCGGTCGCGTGCTGTTGCCTTGACAAAGTCATTATACGCTTAGTTGCTTAAGAAAGTCTGCAAGGTTTTCTTCGAGGTCCGGATATTTTCCCGTTTTCGGCCCGTAGTAACTTTTCCTGATCGACGTGCAGCTGAAGATATTCCATCGGGCTACTCACGGTCACAAGCCTCGCCACGAAAAAGACACGACGCAGCTATATTCACTGTGCAAAATAGCCTTCCTTTGTCCTGCGCTTCCATAATCAAATGGCTCATCACAATTTGCACTTCACTGGGAACAGATAGAACGCGTACAGGTCCTACGCGAACCAACGCGAATTGACCACATTTTTTCCTCCATGCACAAAATACATGTGCTCGGCCGCCATTGTGTGATGGCGATGACAATGCACCTGACCCCTCTGACCGGAGTGCGCCGCGATCCGATCCGTGGTTTCGGTTTCTCGATTGTAATACACAGACCATTTTTGTTCCTGTTGTTTGCCCCCTCTGACCACAGCGGAGGGACCCCAAGCTCTTGTGTTGTTCTGTTCTCCTTTGTACTCCAGCTGGGAAGCCAAAGAACGGGGGGGGGGGGGGGGAGATACAAAAGGACGCAATGGCTTGGGGGTCCAAGTTGTAAATCCCCCACTCTTTTTGTTGCTTTCTTTGCTGATAAAGCCCACAGCTCCCCCACCCACAGGCTGGTGGTGAGAGGGGATACCGGCTTTATCGGCTGGTCTTCTTCGTTTATCTCGCGCCCTCCGCGTCGCGATTTGAAAAGCTCCAGGAAGTGCTTTTTTTCATCTTTTTTGCTTTTTCTCGGTCGCCTGAATGCCCCACCAAGACTGCAGTGTTCGTTTCGCAGAATCGCTGGCGTTGTCGATCATCGCGAAAGTTCGTCTTAACAGAAGAGTACAGTTGGGCGGTTCGTCTTAAAGGAGTACTGACACGATTTTGAAGTGCAGCAAAACGGACATTTTTGGTTTCCTTGGCATGTAGTGTTAACGCTCTCCCCACACCGCATCCGGGAAACACGTATAAATATTTAAGTTTGATTTTAAAGTTTTCATCTCCCAGCATCTGCAAGGCAGCTTCACCGCATGGAGAGCCCTATGACGTTTCAAGTCAGCTCACTTGGTTTGCGAAATCTGGGTTCTGCATGCGGCCTAAATCACAGAAATCGCTGTCGGAGGCACTGGACGACAGTTCACTCATCATGAACCACGTTCGACTGACGACAGCAGGTGCATATTTCGTGGGTTGCAGTCTGCCCGTGACGTCACGGCCAGACATGACACGTCGCTATGAAGCCGCCCTCTCGAAACCGAAACTGCTGGTTGAAAGAAGCGGTATTAAAAATATATGCAATGCATCCCCAGGCACCACGACACTCTCTTTAGGGTTCTCGACACCCGTGCTTTCATTTAGAACAACAACCCGAAAAATTTTAAAATTCATGTCAGTACTCCTTTAAAGGGGTACTGACACCTTTTTTTGAAGGCGAGTTTACTGTGCCATACCAACCTCCTGCATGCAGAGACGGCCCTGAGCAAGTGTGAAGCTCAGCAAATGCTGATAAGATATTTTAATTTGATATTAACATCAATTTTTCCATGGCGCACCTACTGACATCGACACTAGCTTGACGTCAGGCTACAGTACTATGACAGTACTAATTCCGGTGACTTCATGCAGCAGTCTGGCTAGTTGTGGTGACGTCAGGTACCAAAACTTCCAAGATGGCCGCTTGTGCGTCATCACAACTTCCAAAATGGCCGCTTGTACGTCACCAACGGAGCCACCGCCGCGGAGCGGCCGTGGAAACTTCACAATATATTGTGCGAGCACGTGACGAGAAGCTCATATCGTGTTGTGACGTCAGGGTACAGTAGGAACCGAAACTGGCTTTTAAAAACATACTGTAATTACTTTTCCAGGGCGCAGTCGCGCTTAGCACTACCTTTTCTAGGCTCTTGGGGGCTTGACCTTTCATTTGACGCCAAAAAACGACAACTGAAAATATTCGTGTCAGTACCCTTTTAAGCGAATTTTTTTTTTTTTGCATTGAGTCTATGGGAAACCAAATAAATGGTCCCGTGTTGTTCGGTATAAGCGAGTTCGTCTTAACGGGAGTTCACTGTAATTGACTAAAATGTCAGGCCAGCAAGGTGGTCAGGACTCCTTTAGAGCGGACTTTTCTACCATGGACATACCAAATTCAATAACTTCCGTCTTCAAACATCGCTTAGCATACTTTCGGGACGGGAACAGCGCGCCGCGGATATCGACGTACCGATTTAAGAACGAAGGCCGCCGACCTCCGGTCTGTCAATGATCAGCTATGCCAGGGGCGTAGCCAGGGGGGAGGGGCTTGGGGGGGGGTTCAACCCCCCCCGAAATTTTTCAGTTTTGCTTGCGTATATATACACGCACACATACAAACGCACGCACGAACATACATAAAGCATGGTTGAACCCCCCCCCCCCCCCCCCCCGAAAAAAAATTTCTGGCTACGCCCCTGAGCTATGCCTAGCTGTAGCGAAAAAAAAAATCGTCGCGCAGCGTGCTTGGTGTTGCGTTTTGGGACGCTGACGTGCGAAATTGCTAGCCGCTGCCACCGCTTCTCCGAGCGGTCGCTGCTCGGCGAGCTTGGCCGGGGGGTCCGCTGTCGATGCGCAAAATGCCCATCCGCGGTTCTGAGGAGCCAGCGGGCGATGCGATTCGTTGCTTGCGACGAAGGACATTGCGGCTTCTTCACTTTCGCATGTCCGCTAGCACGATGTTCTTGCCCGCAAAGTTCGGATTGTTCTCGTACATCGGCACCGTCAGCGGAGTTAGGCCTAGCCACGACATCGAGTAGAAAGCTCAGTTGCGATGTGCGCGGCCGCAGTGCCCGATGTTTCAGAGTACGTCATGCTCGATTGCGAGTTCAAAAAGTTGTCCCGCGGTGGTCTTCGTCATAAGCTCCGAAGAGCTGATAAGAAGAACCTAGCTCTAACAGCGGGTCCAACGAGTACGTTTGCGATGTTCGCGACGAGTGCGGCGCGCTATCGTAATCTGATGATTGAGCTTCCGCTTGCGGCTGCCAAACTAAAGCGTTCTAAATTATCGTCGACCCGCGAACACAGAACGAGTGCGAACGCGTCACTAAGTTGCGCAATTTTCGACAGCCGCGACCTCGCGACGCACAAGCAGTAGACGACGATCCCGCAGCGAGCATCACGGCAGAAGCAGCCAATTGGAGGCCTTGAATTGAACTTCAAACATGTGCTTTTTGTACACTTGTTACTGAATGGAGGAGCTAGCTGAAACGGAGAACTTGAACACGGAGAAATGCTCTTCATGACGAGCCCAGAATGGTGGCGACCGGTTGCGCCGTTGCCGAGCTATAATTTTGAAAAACGCTGTCTTTTTTTTTTTTGCTATTTCCGCAATTTTATTCAAGTCGGCAGACGCAAAAAATTTTTTATAGCACTTCTACGTAGTTTTCAGTGAAGATATTTTGAAATCAGATAGAAAATAGGCTACAAAAACTGAAAATGCGATTTTCCAAAAATCGCTTTTTTTTTGGTCCCCCGTTAAAAAAAAGACCATGTTTGTGACTTGTAATTCTCTCTGGTTATAACAGACCCATTCAGCATTTACATAAAAGTCTGTTGTAACAGTACTTGGGATTTTACATACTCCCTTTACAACAGGTCAAAATCCTCTTCACTATGAAGGTCTGTTGTAATGAGGTTATACTGTATAAGTGTCTCTACAATGGGTTCAACAGTATTGAAAATATATTCAAGGGAATATTACAACTGTTCAGTATGCACAAAAATTCATTATATGTGGGATTAATATGTGTGAATTTGACTGTATGGTATAACCCCGAAAGCATTATTCATGGGGCCGTTAAAAAAAAAAGAAATGCTGTAGCCAAGAAATCTATAATGCCAACATGAGGTTAAAATTGGGGAAAAGTGCTGCTACCAAAGGTGCTACAGCAAGCATACAGTGAAAGCAACATGCTTAATTTGGTGTGAAGAACCAATAGTATCTCGCACTATTACCCGGAGTAAAATGTAACGTCATGGTCTAATAGGTGCCGTGCCATTGTGGAAATGGCTACATAAATAGTAGAGCTTTTCTGGAAGAGAATCGTCATGGAAGGTTTTCACTTTGCCAGTGCTTCTTTGAATACAGTTTACTTGCGTGCACCAATAATCAGTCATTGAAGAGAAGAGAGAGTCAAACTGCAAACTGTTGCAGAACGAGCGCGAATCTTGTCGTCCGCTTTCCAACTTTGGTGGTTCGTCGACACCTTTCACATTTTGCATACTTGTAGAAGTACAACTCCTCGCAACTGAATAAAAAATCTTTTTGTGTAAAAGCAAAAGGAAAAAAGAACAGCTGTTTACATGCTATTGTAGCAGGAAATGAATCTGGAAGACTAAATTCTGCTGGCATGCATGCCTTCAAGGTGCTCTGGCCCTCTGAGAATGATGCCAATCCACGTCCACCATATCTCTGCATTCGCATGTGTATTATAGTGCTGAAGCTTTCCTCCTGGGTGTAGTAAACTCTAAGGCAGGAGGGTCTTAGAGTTTACTACACCTTCTGAGTGTAAGAATCTCTAAGGCAGGGCCCCATCTAAGGGGACATGCAACTCGGTTAACGTCTCTGTTGTGCATTTTTTGTGAAAAGTCTTTTGCAGGATAAAAGTGAGGCTGACCAACACCATCGTCAGGGTGGAGCACCTTCCCAACTGGCCCTCGAAGCAGGGAATTGCGCTAGAGCTGCGCATTGCAAAGTGCGTACCACTGTACTCTTTTGAAAGGTGAAACGTAGGACGTTAAAAGTACTTACAGAACATTCAAGGAGTGCGAGAGGCACTGGAATTTCTTCGGTGCAATGTGGCCTCCTGGTTTTTGTAATTTTTTTTAAGGCATAATGAAGAAAACTTTTGCTGCCAAGATTTTTTGCCTAATTGAAAGGTTGGTTGCTAAAATTTGTTGACATGACCTTGTTTTCAGGCAGAAACTGCCGGAAAATAATTTAATGCTTTTTTCTCAAACTGCCGCGTCTAGCGACATTTAACTCTCTGGAAACAGGTGTGGCAAGCTGCAGAAAATGTGTGTTTTAAGGAAGTGTGATAGGCGTCAGTGCCTCAGTGCCAATGTTTATAGATATGTACTACCCTGAATGTTTGGTATCGTGGTGACCTGTAATTGAGAAATTTAATCTAAAAGTACTCTGTGAAAAAAAAAAAAAATTTAAAAAGTTATTTGGACCGTGTCAAGCTGGCATTGTGCCAGTAGTACATACTTCCAGCTTTGCAGTTAGCACTTCCTGATGCAGTTCTGTTGGACTTGGGCCATAAACATCTCTATTTGATTGTACCCTGACCTCATAATGCAATGTCCTTGCTTGTATAATGAAAAAATAAAATGTCATTTTCTACCAACAAAAGCACCTTTACACTTTTATGGTTACAAACACTTAACAGAAATCTTTTTGGGCTCTTACAAGTTCTGTATAACAAACAAAATAGAGACAGTGGAACACTGTTTATCACAGCTGTAGCCTTTTAAGGAGGGTGGAAGCTGCTTTTGCGAACCAATAATTGTGAAAAAAAAATCGTAAATGTTATTTTTGGATTCTGCAGTTACTGATGCATAACCTAGCCAATTTTCATGAATCCTAGATCATTGTTTTAGCCACAACAGCATTTTACATCGCATCAGCGACCAATGGAGTTTTGCTTTTTGTTATTTTCTTTGTTTCATTTTTTCACAACCTTATTATCTTCTGAGAAGCTTTTCTCAGCTTTGGCACACTCAATTTGGATAATTTTTGTTTTGCTGAAAAGCTGAATGTTTAGAGAGTGAGATACAGTGCCAAACGTTATTTTTGTATGTTATAAATTTTTAGAAAGGGTGAAATAAGAAAAGTGCTTTTTCTGAGTCATTCAGTTCAGAACTTTGAAGCTGCATAGTTTATGTTCTACGAAAGTTAGAGCCATATGGCTACATTTGTTGCAATCCTTGACGTGTGTGTAACCTAATGACCTTTAATTCAACAAGATCTGTGTGGTCAGTTTAATGAAATTGTGATCATATGACCTGCTTATTAATAATTCCAAATGATCGGCATAGCATACATAGAAACTGAGTTCGTATTTCATACCAGCACATGAAACCACGTAATCATTGAAGTTAGTTTTCATCATCCTAGCTTAAATAATAAAACACTTTTTGTCTAGAGACTGCTTCTCCCATTAGGCTCACCTTGGAGAGAGTTGCTTTATTAATGGCAGTTGTATGGTTTTGTGGAACACCTGAGATTGGCTCTGTGTTTGTGTGTCTGTCTGCAGCATGGACTACTTCGACGAAGAGTCTGCCGAGGTTGGCGAGATTGCCGGCGAGAGGATAGCCCAGAGGGTTCGGGAACGCTTCTCAGTCTCGACCAAGCGGATAATCCTCAACGGAACGAGCCTCTACACGGACGAGTTTGTGCTGGGAAAGGACCCAGCCGAGGTGCCAACCAAGTTTTCTGCCGAAAGCGATGTAAGTGACGAGTTGTGATATGTGCGCTTGGTTGTTTAACGATAACCGCTGATCAGTGAGTTGACTCGTCATGCCTAAGATGTACGCAATATAGCACAAAGAACCACACGGACCAAAGTGTGGAAGAAGCGCACTCTTACCCTCTTGTTCCATCCTGCCGCAAGGTGCACGTCCCATTCTCTTCTTGTCTGCGCCCTTCTTTGTGCTCTGTTATGGCTTGAAATGGTGTGTTATTACAGATTCGTTATTTCTTTTCTTTGGTTATTGTTGTTACTTTTGAAGGCGAAAATACTTGAGGCTCATGTACTTTGATTTAGGTGCACGTTAAAGAACCCTAGATGGTCGATATTTCTGGAGTCCTCCACTATGGCATCCGTCATAAACGCTGAACTCCAACAATTATTATATTCTTGTTATTTTACTATGGATATTCACCAAGAAAGGTCACTTTAGAGTGTGGCGTTGTTCACAGAGGAATGCCTAGGTGAGACAGGCATTGCCTCTAATAACTTGCAGCAATACCAGTGAGTGTTTACTTACATTTGGACTTTGTTGTGTCGTAATTTCACGTTCTCATGTTTCGGTCTACTTAATTCGAAATTCCACAAAGAGACAGGTAAGGATTACCTTGTTTATAGTGGGTACGAAGCCTGGAATAATTTTTTGTTGTTTCTTTGTTTTCGCGCGAGCTGCATTACCGATGTCTGTATTTACTGTTAAAACGAATATTGGATATAACAAACTAATTTATGGCTCCCGTACTACTTTTCATAATCCGCAAGTGCGCTTCCCTGGCTTCAAGTGGAGAGGAAGCTCCCAGTTGCGTGCGCTGGGGTTTCTCTAATTATGCGTGTTTACATCAAGAGAGCTTAGTCTACATTTTTCTGTGTCATATCGCAAGAAAACCGGGTGAACGCGCGTTTTGCAAAAGTGACTAGCCACCATTGACTGGTCAAACTGCATTGCAGGAAAGCTAGCTTTACAATTATCGAAAGGGTCCGACTGTTTCGGTAAAATAATTCAGCCCTTGATGTTCACTGTACACAGTGTAGGAGGAATATTGATTACTGTACAATGCTTTCCGTCCGCAGGAACCCCAGGAAATGCTGATGAGCTGCACTGGAGCTTCGCCGCCGCTCGCCCCTCCCCACCAGGAAGCCCCCCCAACACCCCCCGTGGAGCCCATTCCTATTTGTCGGCTCTCGGGCCAACAGGAGATCAGGATACAGCTCAAGCAGGACGAGTCTCTCGAGGGATCTGGCGTGAGTGTTTGCAAAATATATAGTGAATAAGTAGAATTCCACGGAGAGTGGAGATCTGTTCGAATGAAGCGGTGTGTAAATGAAGGACAGGCCCTGCTGTGATATGTGTTATTACAAAGAAATACTTGGTCTGCGCGAGGCTAAAAACTCGAAAGGTAGCATAAAAAGCTAAATAATTATTGAACGACAATTCGCAATCGAATTTTTTCTAATGTGATTGTGACATTAAAAATTTGGCTAAAGATGTGGTCGCATCCTTCTTGAAGTGAATGTGAACGCAGGTATGTTTTGTCAAACGAGCTTTTGTTCCGTTGTAATTTCACCTTCTCATGTTTTGGTCTGTTCAGTTCGAAATGCCACAAAGAGGCTGGTAAGGTTTGAAGCCTACTTTAATGGGTTTTTGTATTTAGGATTTTCGCGCAAGCCAGATTGCCGATTTGTTTGTGGCAAATTCTGTCTCTACTGTTACAACAAATATCATCAGATATAATGAGCTAACTTACAGTACCATGCTACTTCATTATAGTGAGGTTCGACTGTTACACTCAAACCTCGATATAACGAACACAGACATAACGAATTATCGGTTATAACGAAGTAAATGAAGAATAGTCTTGTCATAGATACAGTGCTACAAATAAACGTTTATAACGAATTTTCGGAAATAATGAAGTTATTTTCGTGGCAGATGTGACTTCGTTTAGTGAGGCTCGACTGTAATTTGGACGAATAACTGATGTCGGAGTAAACGATTTTTGGAGCCAGTGGAGATGACGAATGTCGCCTGTTCTTGTTCCTCAGGTCGACATGGAATTCAGCCTGGGTCAACTCGCATTCTTCCTACGCCCGAGGCAGTTCCACTTGCTCCTTCAGTTGGCCAGGGGATTCACGAGTCCCAGTGAGTTTGTTGTCTTTCTCTTCGACTTCTCTGAATGCATGGCTTTAGTGTATATTTTTTATTAGCAGCTGCTTGCACTGTAAAGGTAAGGAGAGTTTTTTTCCAGATATTTGCTACCTGACCCTTGCAATCCTCATGTTAGAAATGCCAAAATTCAAACTGTCTAAAAAGTGCAATGATGCACCAAATTCTAGATGACAACGGTTTTGGCCATCTTGCTATTTATGTTGCCGACATGTGCCAGCCGAATGCCATTTGGATCCACTACAAGCCAATGACTGTTCTCTTTGTTTCTTTTTTGTGTCGTCGTGTGTGGTAGTCTCGGTGGCTTTGGTTGCCCTCAGGTGTTTCGTCGACTCCCCTTCGACTCCCCTTGCGATGGGAACATGTCGTGCGCAGTAGGACGGCCGTTTCAAGAGGTGAGCTATCTTGACGGCTAAAGGAATCAGCCGCTGCCCGAAGCCTTGACGTGAGTGAGGCGACCATCTGCGAGTGGCGGCTCCAGCTGAAGCTCCTTCAGGCGCGAGCACGGCCGAAAAGGTTTCCATGGGCCTCGTCCCGGCCACCACTACGAATTGGAGCCGCGCATTGTCGATTTTGTCACAGTACAGTGCAGTTGCCTTATGGTGGTCAGTGTTGAACTGATGCAGTTCAATGCGAGTGATGTTGCTCGGCAGATGGGCATCCCGTAAACGAAGTTCAACGCATCATGTGGGTGGGTGCGAAAGCCAAGTTTTGAGACATTGCTTGAAAAATAAATTTGATTTTCCATGCCTCCGCCAGCCTCTCGTTACTTTGGTGGTCTTTCTTCTTTTTCTGCTGGATGCAACAAAAGGTGGCCCCTCGCGTTGCTTTCACGTTTTTTTTTTCTTCCTGTACGCAATGAAAAGTCATCCCTTCTGTTACAGTCGTGGTCGCGTTACAATCGAGCAAATATGGTACTAAGTGCCCCGTGACTTATGGCCGTCTTGGTATTCTTGAAGGGCCCCTATACCATCCAGAGGTCGAAATTTAGTCATGGTGTTGCAGTTGTGCACGAATCTCCAACTAACGCATAGTCGCGAAAATTTCTCGAAACGGTGTCGTGATAGTGGAGTTACATGTGTTTGATGATTCAAAAGAGGCTGTCGCTCGTTTCGCTCTTTCCTTCACTATGCTCCGTTCATCGGCTCGGCTCTCCTCCTGGCCGAGTGCTCCTCCTCATCGTGCGAGGGGGAAAGTGACGAGTGCGCGTACGTGCGAGCAGACAAACAGTTTCTTTTTGTGGATGACATTACGAGACGAGAATGTTGACGTCACAGCCAACACTAGGGATTACGAAAAGGTCTGGAGAGGAGAAGGGATCATTTCTTGGAATTTGTGGCACGCTAGTGGCTCGTAGCGCTGCCGCGTTTGGCATTGTTGATTGTGATGGCATTCTGAACTTGATGCATGCGTTTACTTGAAATGTTAAAGAAAATTATCGGAGGTGGTTTAGGGTCCTTTAAATGGAAACTGTAAATATCCTACACTAATGCGCACGATTGTTCGTTGCACACTGGGAGAAAATGAGATTTTGTGCTACTGCTCTACAAGTGCTAGGCATTGATGGCAGCTAAATGAAAACTTCTCACTTTTGTGGTCTGTAACCCTTTGTTTCCCACATACATCCTGCGCAGTGCCCGCAACCGAAAATGATATTTTCAGACAGTTTTCGTTCAAAGTAATACCTGGAATAAAAAAAGCTTACAACAATGCATATACATTTTAGAAGAATTTTATTATTGCCACGTTTGTTGCAGTCAGGAATGAGGAGTTGAAAATAGGGGACCATGCATTGAACTCTCAAGGGCTTTCAAGAGGCATGAAAAATTTGAAAGCTTTTCACACAGGTAAGATGTGTTCTCCACAGGGTATCTGAGATCCTTCTTCACCCAGTGCCATATTTTTTTTTGTTCATCTGAGCCGATGCGAGTTCAACTTCCTCATTTTCACTGTCTGTGGAGCTTTCGCCATCCATGCGTGGCAGTCTGTCCGGCAAAATACAGTCGAACTTCGATATATCGAACGGCACGGCGATCGCGAAATAGTTCGATATATCCAGAATTCGATATAAAAAATCACGTAAAAAATGCGTCAAGAACTTGTGGAAAACAACCAACGAACCAATCGTGGTGCAGTAAATACTCACTTGAAGATTCAAACAAAGTATTTATTGTGTTGGCTTAAAATACTGAAAAAGAGTAGCCTGCTTTTTGTTGGCAATGGCGTGTTTGACGACTGCGTCCTCAACATAGTCCAGGCGATCCACAAGGGCCAAAGCGGCTACGACCTCAGCTGATGTCGGGAGCGGGGCACCATCAGCGCTTGCGGGATCCACCTCGGCAGCGTCTTCATTCGGCTGCTCAGCGGTAGCTTCGGCGACGATCTCTACATCCGTTAGCTCCGCCGTTGTACCAGTGCTGTCGTCACCTCCAACGAAGTCTTCGATGCACATGCTTTGCGGCTCCGCACCAACAAAGCTCTCCAGCTTGCTCCACGTTTCGGCGAGCTCGCTTTCTTCATCTGCGCATGCCAACCCAGCTTCCTCGGATTCTTCCACTGATGCTTCGTCAGTGCGTCCACCGAAGCCCGCATGCCGAAAGCAGTTGGCTATCGCCGACTGCTTGACGTTTTCCCACGACGCCTTGAGCATTTGGATGGCACCCAAAAGATCGATCTTCAGATCTTGGCCCATCCGGAGTCTTACAAGCAAAATGTCGATCAGCCGATGCTTGTGCGGATAATGCCCTGGTCCAACGGTTGAAGCTTCGAAGTGGTGTTGGGCGGCAGAAATACCACTTCGATGTTGCTCAGCTGGGCATCGGTGTGGTGTGCCGTGCAGTTATCGACGATAAGGCATACCTTCCGTCCCTGACGCACCAGGTCCGAATCCCACGCCTTCAGCCACTTGAGGAAAATATCCCTCGTCATCCACGACTTCTTATTCCAGGCATAAGCCACCGGAATATTGGGGCAGTTCCGCATGCACCTCGGGGTTTTAAATTTGCCAATTACAAGTGGCCGCAGCTTCGTGCTCCCATCCATATTGGCAGCCAATAGGACTGTCACACGGGCCTTGCCTTGCTTGCCCCCGTGGCACTTGTCGCCGCGAGTGTCCAGCGTTTGCCGCGGAAGCATTTGCCAGAACAGGCCCGTCTCGTCAGCATTAAAGATTTGGTTCGGCTCATACTTGGCGAGAACTTTGGGCCACTCATGATCAAGCCACTTCTGAATTTCTTCATCATTGGCGTCCTCACTCTCTCCCGACACAGTCTTCCCGACAATGTTGAAACGAGTCTTAAAACGTAGCCAACCGCTACTCGCACTGAAATTCTCGACGCCGAGAATGAAGGCAAAGTTCTTTGCCTTCTGTTTCAACATCGGCCCCGATACAGGAATATTTCGGGCCCTTGCGTCCATGAACCACTTGTGGAGAGACTTCTCAACATCTTCAAAAGCAGCTTTGCGTACACGCCGCACGCCCGAGTGCCGACTCTTCTCGGCCTTGGCCTTTATGTCGGCTTTGTTTTTGAGCAGAGTACTCCTCTGCTGAGCAGAGTACTCCTGCCCAGAGCAATGTGCTCCTTGGTATGCCTAACCCGTCCGCGACGCTCGACTTCTCGCCATTCTCGACGCGCTGGATTGCTTCCAGTTTTGCTGCAAAAGTCAGGGTCGTCCGTTTCTTCGCGTCTGCAGCCATCGCTACACACCACAACGCGTGGCAGGCCTAACACACAAGCACAACAACGACCGATGCGACGGATGCCTGGCGATACTATCAAGGAGGAGCTGGTGCAACAAGTGCAGTGCGTCGTTGCTGCAAGGCTGCGGCGTGCGTATGCCGCTACGTTCAAGTGGCGCACTCGGCGCCATCGATGTGTGCAGCAGTCGTAAACGCCCACCGCGCTACCGCTATTTTCGAGAGTTGCGGGAAAGCTCGCCGCCTGTCAACGGAGCGCGGCGGGAAAGCTCGCCGCCTGTCAACGGAGCGCGGGCGGTTTGGGGTGGCCGAGTTCGATATATCCATTATACGTCAAACTTCGTTCGAAATAAAAAATTAAAAATGCATGCGATTTCCCACGTGATATAGGAACCGTTCGATATAGGCAATAATTCGATATGTCCGTGTTCGATATATCGAGGTTTGACTGTATACTCTCCTTTGCAATCTGAGCCTTCCAAGTTTTCATCTTCGCTTCCGCTTGGATGTTAATTTTTAAAGAGAATTTCTTGTATTTGCTCGTCTGTCAACTGTTGCCTCCATAGAGAAAAAGCTTTTTAAGGCTTTGAGGTGCTCTAAAACTTCCTTTGCAGTAAATTAATGAAAACGAAACAGAACTGTGACACACTGCAAACTGCAGTACACTTTTTCGGCCTATCCGGAGGCTGGACTTCGTCCTGAGTGCCACAAACGTGTATACAAACCTAAACTGCACATACAGTTGACAATAACCAATGATACAAAGATACTACAAACTAGGCTCGTTCCATGGCCTTCGCGAAAAAAAATATTGGCATTTATAACTAGATATTACAAGTACAGTAGACTCGTTAAACGGAACCTGATGCAGATGCAGTTGTTCCGTTTAAGCAGCAGTTCCATTTAACAGATTTCCGTTTACTGAGAGTCTATTGTAATAAGCAAAGAGGAGTATGAACAAGCCAAAAGCTTGCAGTCTTTGCCGGCCGCATGCGTTGTCCATGTCTGCAATGAAAGAAGCACTCAAGTGCGGTACCTGTAGTGCCATCTATCAAGCATAAGTGAAAGCTTTGATTTCCACGTTTGTGGCAGCAAGGAATCAGGGGTCCCTTAGTGAAATTTCGAGGCAAAAAGAAAATCAAACAAAACTGCCACAAATGTGGCACCTGGGATATAAAGGGTTAACATAACAGGAGGTGTTGTGGTAGTTTTTCATTCGGACAATGGTGATGAGTGGGATCCTCCATGACAACTCGTTCTGTTGGGGATTTTCGATGCCGACTGTAAAGTCGTGTGTTTAATTCCCGATTACAACGTCTGATTCTAAAGATGGCAGACCAGAACAAAAACAACTCTTAACATGCATTATTTCGTTTATTTATTTACAATAGTGTAAGCCCCCATGGGCTGCTACAGGGCAAGAAAAGTGCGATTGTGAATTTTAAACAACCTTAGCCTTAGAATATATTGAACTACCTTAGAAGCTTAAACAACCTTAAATATCTTGCTTAGAAGTGGACAACCTCAGTCTAATGAATGAACTTAAGCCTTTATAGCGAGCCTGTTGCATTGACCAGGGTCTCCAATAACCTGGAAAAGCCTGGAAAACGTGGAAATGTTAGGGAGTTTGGACACGTGTGTGAAAAATGGGGAATTGTCCTGGAATTTTTAAAAACCTGGGAAAGTCATAGAAACTGGCTGACGGCAGTCTGTGCGACCTTCATGAAAGCATTCGTTGCCCTTGATCAAAGCTTGTAAATTCTATACTTTTTCTGCAACAGTAAAGAGCTAAGCAGAAGCGTCAAAAAAAAAAAAAGGACAGTGCATAACTGTTGCTTCTACAGATCACACAGTACTATACCAATTTTCAAGCACGGTGCTACTAATGCCAATAAATCTGGCCTTGTTTGTCTTGGCGATGATCTCGGCTCAGCTTGAAGGCATTCTGGTTAGGCCAGAGGCACTATCAACGGAGGCTCGCCAGACCAGATCAAGCTCATTCAGGCAACGGCAGTTGTCCTCAGTTTTGCACTCGCTTTACGCAAGTGTCCAGTCATTTTCTTTCTTTCTTTCTTTCTACCACTTAAGGGGAGACGTGGGTCTTAAAAAATGGTTTTTTAAAAGTTGGGTGAATGGCATGAAATTTAATACACTTCTGCAGCTTTTTCTGCAGATTCAAAATGTCTAAGTAGATTTTTAATAGCTGCATTAGAACAAAAGATATGCAATTTCTAACACATATTTAAGCATATTTCTTACGGGGATTTTTGGCAACTTTGCTTTGTCAAACACAAAAACAAAGTATGTGGCAAGATTGCCAGGAAGCTGGTCTAGCCGGTGATGCTATTTATTTTCTTGTAATGTTGTTCACCAAATTATAATTCTCGATTATCAGAAATAGTACGCAGCAAAAAAATTTCACTCACATTTACATCTATTTATTTTGCATTCAAAGTTTGTTGAAGACAATCGGATTAGCATCACCGGCTAAACCAGCTCTCTGGCAGCCTTGCCACATACTTTGTTTCTGTGTTTGACAAAGCAAAGTTGCCAAAAATTCCCGTAAGAAATATGCTTTTAGAGATTGCACATCTTTTGTACTAATGCAGCTACCAAAAATCTAATTAGAGATTTGGAATCTGCAGAAAAAATGGGATAAATTTGTTAAATTTCGTTCAGTTCACCCAGCTAATAAAAGAAATAAAAAAAAGACCCGCATCTCCCCTTAAGCGCAGACTGTCAGTTTTTCCAAGCAAGCATACGAATCGGGGATTACGCTTGGAATCTTCATGGAAAACCTGGAAAAGTAGGGAAGTTGGAAAACTGAAATGAGTAGACACACTGACACTTCAAAGTCCACAATTTGATTTTGGAATAGATTCTGAAAAGGAATAATGTGTGTGACTCATATAGTATATGAGTTTATGGCTTAAGGAGAGACATGGGTCTTGAAAAGTGTGTTTTTAATAGTTGGGGGAACGGAATGAAATTTAATACGCTTATTCAGTTTTTTCTGGAGTTTCCAAATCTCTGAGTAGATTTTTAATTAGCTGCATCAGAACAAAAGATATGCTAGTTCTACAACGTTTTCTAGCTCAATTCTCACGGGGATCTTTGGCAACTTCTTTTCGTCACACAAAAGCTAAATATGTGTAAAGAATGCCAGAAAGCTGGTCTAGCCGATGGTGCTATTTATTTTCTTATAACGTTGTTTATCAAATGATAATTCTAGATAATCGTAAAGTGTATGAAGCGAAAATTTTTCACTCATAATTGCATCCGTTTATTTTGCATTCGAAGTTTGATGAAAACAATAAAATTAGCATCATCGGCTAGACGAGCTCTCTGGCAATCTTGCCACATATTTTGTTTTTGTGTTTGACAAAGCAAAGTTGCCAAAAAGTACCGTAAGAAATATGCTCTAAAAATTGCAGAACTTTTGTTCTAATCCAGAGAATAAAAATCTACTTGAAAATTTGGAATCTGCAGAAAAAACTGAATAAGTTGATTAAATTTCATTCAGTTAGCCCAACTAATAAAAAAATATTTTTCAAGACCCATGTCTCCCCTTAATTAAGTGAATCTAGTTTCTGAACGTGCTGTTCCTTTTTTTACCTCCCTTCCCGCTCTTTGTCAAACAGCCTCTGCAAACGACAACCTCTCTGGTGGGCTGAAGGGCCGGCAAAACAAGTGCACGCCGATGGAGCCCCACCACTACACAATAGTCGAGCAAGACCTGCAGCAGCAGCTTCTCAACCAGAAACCCCGACCGTCTAGGTCCTTGGGGATGAACATGGGATGGTCCACCAGTTCATCTGGTTAGGAAAAACGGTTTTAAAAAAAAAAATTTCGTAGACTGTATTGGAAAAGTGCTAGTGCTTTTTTTTTTGTTGTTTGAAACAGTGGGATCTCGACCTTCTGGCAATGGTTCTACTTCGATTTGCCTTAAAACAATGTATGCATGAACATCTCATGGCGTTTTTCTCTGGGAAATTTGGAGCGGCTGCCAAAATCCTGAAGCGAGCACTCGGAACACGAGAATATTCTCTGTGGATATTCTCCGTGGATATTCTGTGGATGTGGATATTCTCTGTGGATACACTTCACATTAACCGGTACCGGAAACTATTCCTGCTTCTGCCCTGTACGTTTCCATGGCAACCTTGGTCGCCGCTGAAAAGCATGACCAAGGTTGTTGGCAGAATGACGGAAGTGACGTATGCTGCTCGTCCTGTTTCCGCCCAAATCTACGACTTGGCGGTGGAACAAGTGAGAGCAATCCGGCATGGAGCGTGTTGCTCTGAAACGACCAGTGGAGCACACTAACCCGCTCGATATTGACCAATGAAATACGGATTTGCTGCCGCAGAGCAAGAAATCCTGCTCCGGATCGACCAGTGAAAAACGCCATGAGAAGGGAGCGTGTGGGTTGGCAGTGAACACTTGACCATGTTTACAACTTCAAGGTCGTGATCACTGTGTGAGTGCAGCCATTATGTGAGTAAATGCAGTACAGTAGACTCTTGATAATTCAAACTCTGATAATTCAAACTTTCAGTTAATTCAAACATATCTTAAAATTTTTTGTTGGGCTGCAATGGCTTCAGTGTATTTTAAAGCCACTCAACTCAAACTGCCCCGCTGCATAAATTCAGTTCATTCAAACTTCTTGCTTGTCCATGCCTGGAAATATCTGCTGCCTTTGCTGCTCCTAGCTGAACATTCGCGATTTTATATCACTGTCGCCGATGAAGCCGTTTGCCTGCCTACAAAACGGCCAAACTGGCCAAACCACGCGTACTAACAATCGCATGCTGACTAAGGAAGAAAAAAAAAAAAACTGAGAGGGGTGTCATGCGGGAAAGCATCATAAGAACGGGAAGGGGCTACCAGCTGTCACGAGACACAACACATTTTGTTTCCTAATTACACGGGAGTGCATGCATTGCATAATAACGAGCACCAGTATGATTACTGATGTCTAAAGCTGTCTATGGTGCTTCTGTGGCACTGAGAAACAATGAACATCTCAGTGCTAGTTGGTATGTTGCCCCTAGTTATATTTATGAGAACGTCTAGTAATTCAAACAATATCCTGAGGTCCCCTCGCGTTTGAATTATCGAGAGTCGACTGTACGTGCAAACAGTTAATTGTAAGTTAACAAATAACTGTTTAATTTTGAATGTGTGTCCAGTACTGCACTCTTTATGAATTCTAGTGTCCATCCGTGTGAATACAACTTTAAGTTAAATAGGCATATTTTTGTTTCGGCAAACAGTAGAGCATGGGTAGCGCCGAAGGAGAAGAAGAACGGCGTCGACTGGTCGCGCAGGCGGTCGAAATGCTCGGCCTATGAATTTGGCTGAAAAAAAGTCTATTACTACTACTACCAATCATCGCTGGAGAACTACCTGACCTATTGAAAATACAATTAGGTATTTAAAATAAGCTTGAGCAACTGGAGAAGCCTGCATGGTTTCAGCTAATTTGGTTGAGAAGTGGCTATTAGTTATGTTCACCATTTGTTCCACTCTTTTAAGGGGGGACATGGTACCTGGGCCTATCTTTACTTTTTGACCAAATTCTACTTAAAGGTACAGGTATATATATTTCTTGTGCTGATTTTAAAAGTGCAATAAATTTTTCGAAGGCTCGTATAATTAGAGATACAGTCAAATGTTAGTTACCATTACTTGGAGAGACAATAGGTAATAATAAACTGGGCAGAGAGTTATTTTTAATGCATAAGTTGAAAGTTGAATGCTTGAGGATTGAAATGCTGCAAGCAGGTTTCAAATCCAACAACATTTAGCAATATAGCAGGCCACTGAAATTCAGCATTTACAGTACAGTTACTAATGATGAAGAACAAAAGCAAAAAAAAAAATTATAAGCGCTATGCATTTAGCTTCATCTAGCAAAAAACATCACAGCTGTAACTATATCCTAGAGCTTGAGATATTTTTGCCTCAAACAGGCTGGGTGAGTGAAGTCTTGTTTTGAGAAAACGAAGCCGAACAGGTAAAGCTCATTTTGAACCAAATGTAACACAAGATATTGAAATATTTTTATATATGATTAGTAGCCACCAGAGAGTCATTTTCGCCTACTGCTGGAGCATACGTCACTTGGAAGAAGCATGGCCTTAGAAGAGCCCATTCTTTGTGGGTTTTTTTTTTTTTTCCGTCGAGATGTAGCTTGCCTTGGTGATATAAATTGCTACTGTGGGCTAATATCAATCCAAGATGTGAGAAACTTGATCAGTGCTTGCAGCAATGCCTGTAGGTTACAAAAATACCATTTTCAGGAAATTTATTTTTTTTCTCCAAGATTTTTTCGTCCCCAGGAAATCTTAATTTCTTGGAAATTCGTTGGTTGGAATATACACATTGTTACTTCGAATACATCTGTTCAAATTTCTACTTCTTGATTTTTGTTCTTAGTTTGTGTTTTTCCTCCCAATTTCGAGGTGCCAAGTAGGGGGTTGTGCCCATTTGCATGAGTCTATATGTGCAACGTGTAATAGGTTTGTGGCAGTGATGAAGCATACTTGCACATTCTTGATAAAAATTATTTTGTCTGTCTCTGTTGTCGCGACAGCCTGCCTCTCGGAAACTGAGGACGAGTATGTGCCGATGACGAATCAGCGTGCCTTCTACGAAAGTGGCAGTCTCGCCTCCTCGGACATGGAGTCCTCTGTCACAAGTAGCACCCACAGTGCCTGTGAGTTTTAAAGAAAGGCTTGCGTTGGTGTTTCACATTATGTACAGTCGCCAATCAATTTTCCGGACCTGGCGGGGGACCGCAAAATAGTTAAAAAAAATTGGAACAGTCCGAAAAGTTGTTACGACATGAAAGCAAAGTTTATTTGGATTAGAGCAGCCTAAAAAATCCACAATAATGCCCTGCCTCATGCTGTGCTTAGAGACGAGCAGATTTGGTTGCGTTTGGGCTACAGTAGCGTCATCGGCGCATTGGCAATTGCTGCCGCCGACCATTGTGGGCGGCACAATTGGTGGCTCCACGGCACCAAGCAAACGAAATTTGATGCCGGTCAAAAGAAGATGCATGCAATGTCTCGCCTGGTTGGTGGGGTTTACTGACGCAGTCTGGGGTTCTTTAACGTGCACTGAAATCGCACAGTGCGCGAGCCTCCAGCGTATTGCCTCCATTAAAACAGGACCGCTGCGACTGTGATCAACCCGCGTCTTTCATGTCAGTAGCCGAGTACCGTAACCAATGAGCAACCGTAACGGCAGAGAACATGTAACACGCATGACAGCTCAAAAACACTCGACACACCATCAACACGACCACGTGTGGAATGACAACTAAAAAAAACAAATGCATGCACAAAAAAAAAAATCCTACCGCCGTGTTAAGATGACGATAAGGCTGACTCAAAAAGAAAAGTTGCATCCCCTGAGCGTTTTGCCAGCCAAAGAAGAGCGGGCATGACCTCCGAAACTGGAAGATTGTGCGTGCTCCCAATCTTGGAGGCAACACAACTCGCCACTGGAAGCCAAACTTGACCAAGCCAGCGAAAAATCCAACATGGTGGCTTTTGAAATCAAGCAGCGTGGCTCAAAACGAGCGATTTTTTCCGAAAAATCGGTTTTGTGAAAATGTATTAGTGCTATGGGAACCTTGACAGTGTATTTATGAAGTCTGAAATATCCGATTTTTTGGAATCTGAAAAATCCGTCGGCGATTGTACTGTAAAACTTAATCTATATGTTCAAGTTTGTTAAAGGGACCGACAACCAATTTTTATGGTACATGTTTTCTTTAGCGCAAGGGAAAGCTTACCGGTCAGTGTCTAATCAGGGAATGGTGACGCGGAGAACACCGTGAAACATATATATTCTAAATGTTTCGATCTGCGGCATCTACAAAGTCTCATACACACAACACTTGCTGCAAACAGTTAAAGGTGAGTGTGAGAGCGGTTCGTGCTTGTGCGCGGTGGTTTGCTGCGCATGCGGCTGCAGCTCGACATATCCCACTAGTTGACGCGAATGCAGTGCCGCTTCTCAGCGTGCAACTCCTTTTACCTTGTAAGCAGCACAGAATAGAGCAGGGATGGATAGTAATATACATACTCTAATTTTGAGCACTAATTATGGTGTGCATGAAAGCATCAAACTACTTACAGCAAAGTGAACGACTCCATAATCCAGCTTCAAGGCTCTTCCACTAGGCTGCGCAACATACCGGTTTTTGGTACTTGACGGCAGGTAGCGCTTTAGAAGATTGGGGTAGCAGTATCATAGAAGTCTCGTGCATTTTGCAGTGCAGTTGCGTTTTTGATCTGAGAGACTGTATGGGGTAATGTTTGATATGATCAGTCTACAACTTTTAGACGCTAGGTTGTGTCAAATCGCGCATTAACTGTGCACATTTTGCATGTTGACTTCTCAGTATGCAACATGCTACGTTTTTGGTCGTGAGTGCCATGCCGCTAGTCCGGAAGAAGGCTACGATGCTCATTCACGTCAGACTTGCAACCCCCCTCCATGAAGTAAATGGCGTATCCTGTGATGTAAAAGTTATGAATGTTAACGTTGCATTAAATAACATTCTACCTATCTAACTTTCTTTCCTTTTTGATCTACAGTTACTTTTGGTCTCGAATGCGAGATAAATCTCTAGCCTAGGCAGCGTTGCCCGACACGTACGAAATGCGAACATTAAAGTTTGGCACCAAATGCAGCCAGTAGTGCAATGCAGGCATATTAAACTACATTAACCTCTTTTTTTTCTCTTTGTTTGTGCAAATCTAACCATCTGTGTGCATACCAAACGCATTTCTGGTTTTCTTTCTTCCCTTTTCTGTGGCCAGGCTCGAAGCCAAGAAAAAGGTCAAAAGGAAAAAGTAAGTAAGAGTCTTGTATTTTGCTAAGCTCTTTCTGAATGACCGTCACAATTACAGCAGCATCTTGGTGATAGGAATCTTGAGGGTTAGCGAAAGTATTCGTATTGCCCAACGTTTCGTATCGCCAAAAGAACTAGCAAAGTCGATTTTCAAGCCACAATACACCCACAAAACATTTATTTTTTGTCGAAATAGCTCGCGTATCTCTGCGCTGTCCCCTATTGCTTTGTGTGAGGCCAAGTGAAAACTAAGTGCCAAAGCACGCTCCACCGTATTTATAAGCAAAGAATGACAGGAATGCTGAAATGCTTTGTGCCTTTTTTACAACTTTATTGGGGGGACACTGCGCCTGAAAACTTTTTTTAACATTCTTGATCGATTTCAATGAAACTCTATGAGTTTGTGTATATTTGTGTGCTGATTTCAAATATGTAATCTTTTTCCAAGTACAATCTGTAGCTTTTAAATTCCAGGTGCCATTTTGGGAGCCATAGCTTGCCTAAACTGAGAGAGTTACAAAGTTATTAAGCACATCAGATTGACCTGGAATGAGTACAGAGTGCAAGAAAACAAGAATGGACATTCTAAGCCCATTTGAAGAAAAGTTGTGGTATGTTGAATATTTGTGGCTGAAATCCCAGCTTGGTGTCGACTCACTTGGAATGTTCCATCGTGCCATAACTTTTGTTCAAATGGGTTTCAGAACATCCATTCTTGTTTTCTTGCACTCTTACTCATTCCAGATCATTCTGATGTGCTTAATTACTTTGTAACTCTCTCAGTTTAGGCAAACTGGGGCTCCCAAAAAGCATATGGAATGTCCGATATTTTAAAAACTACATATTTTACTGCAAAAATAATTGCATATTTGAAATCTGCACACTGTTATATATAAACTCAGGCAAGTTTCATCTCAATCGATAAAGAATTTAAAATAAAATTTCAGGACCCATGTCCCCCCTAATATACCGCTGCGTTAGCTAAGCACTTTCGGAGCACGTAGTTGCTATAAAATGATCGCGTTGTTAGCAACGGTGGTATCGTGTGCGGTGGTTGCAGCAAATGGTACCGTTTTCAGTCCATGTGAGCTGGCCGCCCACGTGATTTGTAAACTAAGTAATTTGTTGCTATCTATGATAACAATGAATGCAACGTTCGCAGCGTCTGCGGAAAGCAGCGTCGCTTTGACTCTGTGAGCATTGGACGCGCGTGCATTTTTGGAATTCCGTCAGTTGCGCCGTCGCCATACATGATCGTGTTGATAGCGACTGAGGTTTTGTATGCTGCGGTTGAGGTAAACGGTAGTTTCGTTTTCAATCAGTGTGCCCGGGCTATGCACGCACCTTCAGAACTATGTCGTTGCTATCTATAATTGTGTCTTCCGTGGTTTTGTCTGCCACGGTTGTGGCAAGCAGCGTCACTTTGACCTGGTGACCGTTTGATGCACATGTATTTTCAGAGTTTCGTCATCACCATACATAATTGCGTTGAAGGCGACCATGGTTTTGTCCAGAGCTGTTGTGGCAATGATAACCACAGTTCTGACTGTGTGTGCGCTGGCCACACACGTACTTCTGAAACTTCCGGAGCACGCTGTCCTCTGCCAGCACTCAACAGTTTTGGTATCAAAGTTTGTATCACCCGTTGCAACATGGAAAAGTGTTCGGAACATCCGAATTTTGGCCCATTGAACACACTAGAATTTGGCCAGGGAATTTTACGAATTCGTATCAGACCGAAATTCGTATCAGCTGGTTTTGTATCGCCGAGACACTGCTGTAGTTCTGCATGTGCAGTGAACATGCTTTGAAGCTGCGGTGGCTGCCTTTTACTGGAAGAGAAATCCAAAAACACCTGTTTGCTTAGGTACAGGTGCGTTTTAAAAACTCGAGGTAGACAAATTAACACTGGAGTCCCCACCTCCTTTGTTATTGCGTCCTTTGTACTGAGCTGTGCTTTGGCCGCTCCTCGTGCATTCAGAGATTTCAAGTCTGTTGTGTAGTGTCAAGCTGTTTTTTGTGCTAACCTTGCCGTGTACTAACGGTTGGGTAACATTTTTTGCTTGCTAACGACATCTCTTGTCCTAATAACGAGGCCTTCGCACCTGTGTGCCTCGTTTTGGTCAAGAATAGAAATCCTCGGCATGTGGCAATGTTTGTAGGTGGCGCTACGGAGATTCAAACTGCATAAGGAGTGTACCTAAGTCGCTTGCAAGTTGAAACTAATTCGGGGCGTGCACTGTAGTTTGATTTTTGTTTCACCAACTTAGCGTGTATGTGCCTGCACACTGCTGTGAACATATGACTGATGTAAAACATCCCCGCATTTTATTGGCACTTGCGAGTGGTGTAGTAGATAAACTTTGAAACTGCTGCAATAGGTTGACAACCTGGAGAGCTTAGTGTGTTGCAACCATACGAAGCCGCGGAGAGCAAGCAAATAAAGAAACTTGCCACCAGTATGAAGTGCACTATCTTCCATGTTGCAGTTTGCATGGGAAAGAGGGATGGCTTACTGCATTTCCTTGCATGTAACCTGCACAAAATTTACTGAAAATTCAGAGCTAAAGTCAGGGTGCTGACTGTATGCGAATTCTTGTGCGCAAGTTGCCTTCGTGGCATTGCTTGACGATAATGCAAGGAAGGTGGTTTCATGGCAATGCGAGGGTATCTTTTTTAAGTGCACAACACTTTAGGGGCCTGGCATGTCGTCCGTCCATAGATCTCATGTGTCACGCTCAAAATCAAGCGGCCTGAAACAAGGCTGGCAATGCTCAAAACTGGATTAAAATAAATGAACGAGGTCTAAAATTATATAATTAACTTAAAATCGCTGAAAATGCTTCGGAAACTTGTGGGTGGCTCCTGCGCTGCGCAATCCTGTGCCACTGCCTTGCAGAGCGCACGATTTCTCCTCTCACCAGTGCTTCTCCAACGCTACATCTGGTGCGGGAAACAGCCTGAGGGAACTCGCTGCAGACGACGCGTATCTCAACTGCCGTAACAAGCAGGAAGTCGATAAAGTGCTGCAAAAAGTAGTGCACATGTCGCACACAGAGTTTACGAGTCTCCCTAACAAGATTCTACTCGTGCCGGAGAAACCCTACATGCTTACCTCAAACACTGACACGATCAGCAGTTTGTTAAACTGAGCTGTGGGAACTCTACAAACGGGAATCGCTGGGTGCCCGTGCTGCGCGCTTCCTCAGGTTTCACAGTAGTGGAGCTGCATTTAACACAGGAACTACAGCAATCGCTACACAAGAATGACATTTTTTCTTTTACATAGTCTTTTTTCCCCCAGTTTGTAGTTGGGGGGGGGGGGGCACGTGTTATATATGCAGGGGTGGGTCATAAGTAATAAGTACGGTGCATCCAGGTGAGGTCCGCTTGGTGCATGTGCAAGATTGGAGCACTATTTTTTCAATCCCACATTGGCAATAACAAAACTCATGTGCGAAGACGTTCCCATCTGGCTGTTGGCAACCTTTGTCTTACGTGGGGCGCATCGCAGGGCGGTCGTCTCAAGGCTTCGTGGAGGACATACTCATGGAGTCGACCCACTTCCGGGTGCACTGCAGCGCCGTGTGCATTGTGATCCTGCACGACGACGTTGCGGG